>NW_026067913.1:12890741-12927790 GCF_014885135.2 Alexandromys fortis | reverse complement strand
TGCCAGAAGGAAAATGATCCACAGAATAGGCAGAGCAAGTGGGGTAAGAAGATGGGGATGAAAAAAAAGGGGGGGGGAACCAACAAATTGAACAAGAAATGCAAATTAATATGAAACGGGGAGTGACAGAATAGCCTCTAATAATTCACAAAGCACAACTTCTGTCATTAAATGAGGATAAACTACATATTTGGTGGCATTGAATAGTCTGTTTTCTTCTAATTCCTGAGTATTTTTACACAATTAAACATTGCACTACTTTAACACGTTTAAATCTATTTAATTTTCAGTTAATCTTTATATTTCATGCTGTAGAAATGCAGGTTAAAAGTTCATAAACTTCTAAAAATAAAGTTGAAAGTACAAGCACAAGTATTTAAAGTGAGAATTTATTTATAATGTTGGAAGGGAAAGGTTTATTCTAGAGCTCATCTTGGCTCTGACAAAAGAAAAATAAGTTTTAAATGTTATTTCTTAGCTTTTCCAACTGTATCCAATAACATGAAATATTATTTTATATAAAACATTGGGAAATATCAAACCATAAGAAAGTAGTTAACTTAGAAAAAACAAGGTAATGAAACTCAGGCCACCATACTGATGGCAAGTGCCTTCACCTGCTGGGCCATCTCATCACCCTTTCCCCTTTTTACATATGCAGAAGTGTTTTTAAAAGAATCCTACATATTATATGTTATTTTAGATGGTATCTTAATTTTTCATTCACAATTATTTTTGTTAGTATATTAAAGTAAATTAATTCTTTAAAAAAAAACCAAAACCCTTTCCTTCACATTGTCCCAGCTCATATCTTCTCTTCTCTTGTTTTCTTTCTTTTTTTCTTTTCCTTCCTATGCTCCCCACAATTCAAAATAACTCCTTTGCTGAGAAAATAGACATTTAATTCACTGTTTTGTGATATGGAGTTATCTTAGATATCTCATTAACTTTTCACTTTTGCCACAAGAAAACGAACAAAAAAACATGGATGGTTATTCTCTCGAGGGCATGGGTCCATTCATTTTATTTGTTATCTCCCTGTGCTAGAACATAATATGTGCTTTCTTTCTGAGCTGGCTTAAATAACCACATGAAATGATATCAAATCTTACTTGTGGTTGCTGGTATATGCTTATGGGTGTGTTTAAATTTGCAGGGTGGCATGACTTCCCTCTTTGTTGGAGACAAACCCCAACAAAAACATTTCTTACCAACATAGAGGCATGGGAAAAACAAAAGACAATTCACAGGACAGTATTGGGAGAAAGTTTCAGGGAATATTCAGATCTCGAAATCACCCCCGCGTTTATTTTTTAAGCCTCTTTCATATCCACGTAAACTGGGGTAGCAGGTAACAAAAGGCTTCATCAACATTCAGTTTCCTAGGTAGTGGGAATGACTCAAGTCACGTTTATCGATGTCTGCTTGGTCACTTAGGCTGAAAACAGCTCTTCTGCAGGTGACCTCATAGTTAGAATGGAAAGGAGCAGAATTACATCAGCATATCCCGGCCCCACATGATGGTGCGGAGTTTGCTTTACTTCAAAAGAGCAGGTCACCACCTCCTGTGGGGAAGGGGCAAATTGCACCTGTCAGTCCCTCAGATTCTCTCACCTCCAGACGATGTGGGAGATGAACCTGCATTTTGGCCCCATCACCTCTCTTATAGCAATTAATTTCAAAAGATTTCCTTCACCATTGAGTTTACCCATGGGGATGATCAACCCTGATTGCCAGCTTGATGTAATTTAGAATCTGGATGTGAGCAAATATATGGGTGTTCTAATACGGTGCTTCCTGGATCAGCTTGTTGAGTACGGAAATACTCAGCAGTGAAACCGTCGTGTGAGTTGAGTTCCTCCAGACAGAATAAGAAGGAGAAAGCAAACTGCCCAGTCCAGCTCTGCATTGCTGTGCCTTCTTACTGTAGCTGTGTTTGAGCAGCAGTCCGTCTCCCTCTGCTGCCATCACGTTCCACCACAATGGCCTGTGCTCTGGAACTGTGAAACGCAGTGAACCCTTCCTTCTGTACGGTGCTTTTGCCAGGTGTTTTGTTGCAACAAGAAGACTCAGAACTGGTGTGATAGCAACATCAGGTCTTTCTAGTTGCTTATGAATATTTCATGTCTTCTTTAAAACTACTCTTTCTCTCACATGTGGAAGTAAACCGTCAAGGTCCACATGTATGGGGACCTTGGGAGAGGGTTGAAGGGGAAGGGAGAGCAGGGAGGGGAGCAGAGAAAAATGTAGAGCTCAATAAAAATCAATAACAATAAATAAATAGTCAATTTTGTAGTAAGTTTTGTTTATCTCTTCATTTTATTTAATGTTCTACACCTAAAGTTCAGTTTTAATTCTGTAAGGAAAGACTAGTTGTATTGGCTATAGCACTGGGCTGTTACATTGTTCTTTGAATTTCATAGCACTCTTTACATTGACTGTGAAAAACTGAACTAAACATCTTTTCTCTTGCTTGGATGACTTAGTGGGGAAGGCTACAAAAGCTTGTGCATGTTGATCCTCATTGGCTGTTGAGATAATTCCTGCCTGAATCTGAATTTTAAATATAACTAAAACTAGCCCTCCTAATGTATTCCCTCAGAATTTGGCAAAAGTTTTTTATTTTCCTGATTAAAAATATGATCCTGGCAAAAACGTGACTGCTTTAGCACCGAGGCAGAAATATATTTTCATGGTGTGGTGATGAATAGACGCTTCTTCTTCTCAGATCTCATTCATTTGTTGATTTGTCCAAACAAATATTTGGGCAATAAGTGTTTACAGTGGCAGTTTTTCTTTTCTTAGGAAAGATTTTTAAGTGACAATATTCAAAATGGGAATGCTTAGAAGATCAGTTCCTAAAACAGAGCCGTATGGCCATCATGTGAAGGTTTGAATTCAGTTTCTCAGTTGTCTAGGAAATTCCATCTAATGGTTAACACACTGAACACTGAAATGATTATCTAATTTCACACTTAAAATGGGAATATTTCTACCTTCCTAATTGTGTTTAATATGTCTGTTTTGCAATATATTCAGAAGGTGTGCATCTACCTGTTTTGACTTCTGTAAAAGATCAGTTAATTTGTTGAGTTGTAAAGTTTAAGAAATCAAGTGAAATAAAATTCATTAGTATTTCTATAAATGAGAATTCATAGGAAGGAGCATAAGCATTAGAAGACTTCACTCAGAGTCAGAATAGAGATGCACTCAGTCTTTTGATATTATCAGGGCAATTAAGGCCATAACTTTCAAATGTGGGGTGATTAATATTGAAAATACTTAATGGAGACACTTATGCCTGCAAAACTCTAGAACTGTAAATGATGTGGAAGCAACAATTTCAACAACCCAAAATCAGATTCCTAACTTTATCACATTTGATTTTTTTATAATGTAACAATCATAGAAGGATTTGTATGTATAAAAATATTTATTGGGTTTTATGAGAACAAACTCAAAACGTGAAGATTAAAAATTCAACTATAAAATGCTGAGAGTCAAATAAATTCCCTTTACTCAAAAAATAGTCATACCATGAAACTCCAAGAAGTTAATTTAAGTTTTCATTGGTACTTCAGATTTATTGGCAATGTAAATAAAGTATTGAAATAACTAACTTGTCAAGTTGCTGTTCTGTATAGATTAAGGTGTCTTGATTGTGACAAGATGTCACCAGCCATATAAAGGTAAACAATTACTATACAAAAAGGTTATGTATTTTCATTCACTTGAAGAAAGTATACTTTCCCCAAGGTGATGGGAATTGTTCAGAATGTGGTTTTCATTTTATCTCTTCTGACGAGCATCCCAGGCCTGCCTACCATTATTACAATGCATTAACTCTCTACAGCTCTTCAAATCTTTCAAAAAATGATTTTGTGTGCTGGAGACAATAAGTATTTCTCAGCTGAGGTGGTGAGAAAAAATGTTTCAGATTTGTTTTGGTTCATGGCCATAATTTGATAATCTGATGAAATTGGATACAGACGTAAACAGAAAAAAATATGAATCCGATACAACAGAGACTTCTGATGGCGCTCTACATCACCTCGGTGGGTCCAATCCTGTCCACCAGAGGATATGACAATATGCATCTGATAATGAGGTTTCTATTTGGCTGCAAATAATGATGACTTGCTAATAAGGAACATAGATACATGGACTGAAACTATAACTTTGATAGGGCAAGTGTTCGATGGCACACTAAGAAAAGACAAAACTATAGGATTGCTACCACTCAAAACCGGCTGTTCTGGTTTGTGCCCACACACCATTATTTCTCTTAACTTTGGTGTGCTTTGCACTTTTTATGTTCTTTTTCTTCCACCTTTCTTTCTCAGTTTAGTGGGTAGTTGTGTGTATTTTAAACAAAGTCATGCTTTCTGCAGTTTCAGATAAAAATTATCCACAGAGCTATCACTCACTGTTATTACAAAATGATTTTCTTATGCTTATTTCCTCCTTTAGATCAATTGCATGGGAAACCAAGATTCTACCAGTGTTGAATGCTTTCTGAGTAAAAAGTTCATATAAAACAAGTTGAATTCTTTTGTAATGCACACATTTGTTGATTCCTTTATGTACTTTGCAGTTATTTAAAAAGTTCATATATTTTTCTCCATGGAGATATCCATTTTATCTCCAGTATCCTATTAAAACATATTTTAAATTACATTCTTAGGTCTTCCCTCAGACTTCTTTTTTCTTAGGCTCCAAAAGACAAGAGGGAAAATTTCAGCCCCCCCCTTTTTTTGGAGGGGGCAGTGACCACAAATGTCTCTGTATTCGTACACATTTCATGTTTTTTTTTAAATTTTATTGAGAATAAGAAAAAAAAGTCTCCGCCTCCTCCCAGCCTCCCATTTCCCTCCCCCTCCCCCCCTCTTCTCCCCCTCCCCCCTCCCTTCTCCCCCTCCCCCCACTCCTCTCCCCCTCCCTCTCCTATCCAAAGAGCAGTCATGGTTCCCTGCCCTGTGGAAAGTCCAAGGTCCTCCCCCCTCCGTCCATGTCTAGGAAGGTGAACATCCAAACTGGCTAGGCTCCCACCAAGCCAGAACATGAAGTAGGATCAAAACCCCTTGCCATTGACCTTGGCTTCTCATCAGTCCTCATTGTTCGCCATGATCAGAGAGTCCGGTTTTATCCCATGCTGTTTCAGTCACAGTCCAGCTGGCTTTGGTGAGCTCCCAATAGATCAGCCCCACTGTCTCAGTGGGTGGGTGCACCCCCCGTGGTCCTGACATCCTTGCTCGTGTTTTCCCTCCATCTGCTTCTCATTGGGACCTTGGGAGCTCAGTCCAGTGCTCCAGTGTGGGTCTCTGTCTCTATCTCCATCCATCGGCAAGAGACTTGAACCTAGAGTGGCTCCGAGGAGCCCAAGGCGATGTCCCCAGTTAGTCCCTTGGGAAGCTGAGGATAGGGAACCTGAACTGACCCTATCCTATAGCATTACTGACGAATATCTTTCATATCACATTTCATGTTTTGAAAAGACTCACTGTGAGGATACAGAAATGGCCTGCTTTACGTGAATATGTGTATACCACAGACAAGAAGGCTGCTCTTGTTGCTTCTGGATCCAGTCTCTGTCTTCTCCATTTTCAGCAACTTGCTGCTTAAATTGAATGCCCTTGCCGCCCGTTCCTCTCAGGTGAGCTACGATTATTGACAGAAGTGATTTCTGGAGGGAAATTTCTGGTGATAACTAATGTGGTTCCCCTTAACACTTACCAAATGACATGTCTATCTGTATTTATTTGGAGAGAGGTGCAGTAATTCCACCCAAAGTAAAGGTATTGATACACAATTTGCCACAGTGACTCACAACTAAGCTACATTATTAAACACTGGGTGGACACTATATAACATTTAGGCAGCACCTGTTGAAAATTCATAGCTAATGGGTGCAATTACTTAGCAGTTTTCCCAAGAGGAGCTCTGCCTTATCTCTTTAATTCAGTTCACTTTGCTGCAAGGTCTTTGATGTATATTCAGTGTCTGGCTCTAAACAGAGGTAAAAATATTTATTCATTAGAGAGTAAGAATCTTGGTTGCTGAGAAGACCTTTGCATAGCAGAAAATATTCCCTTTATAGATTTTTTGCTTCACACACTTAGCTTGAAACTTTGTATGAATATTTCATGTATGAATTATTTAATATCACATATACCTGTTATACTTAAGGCGATAATGATAAAAATACATGTATGTATTCTTAACTAAGTCCTCATGATTTTACAGAAGTCACACACTTTAAAGTTTCAATAAATTTAATCATGCTTATAAAAGAAATTATAATTCCCTACACTTGATCTTAGGCAAAGGGCTGAGAAGCGGTGAGATATTATAATCTCCCATCCTGATTTTTTTAAAAATTGTTTTTCTGTTACTGATTTTCAGTGGAGATGCCATGGAATGAGTACATTGCTTGTTTGTTGGCAATGTCTATTGGATATATGTTGGTGGATAATTTTTTGTTAAAATCAGTGTCAATTTGATTAGACTAGAATCACGTGAGATATGGAACTCTGCCTACACCTGTGATGTATTATATTCATTATGGTAATAGAGGGAGGGAGACCTGCCTGTTGTGGGTGACACTATTCCATGGGCTAATGGAATGTCTAAACAACAAGTGGTTACCTTAGCACAAACATTGACCCACAGATTTCATGACTTCAGGAACTATATGACCAGATCCTTCAAACTTGCTGATTTGAATTCTTTACCATGATTGACAGGGATCTTGAAAGATGAGGCAAAATAAAACACTTCTCCCTTAAATTGCTTTTGTCAAGGTCCTTTATCATAGCAATAGGAAAAGTAACCACTACAGCTATTAGGTATTTTAATATTAACTGTACTCATTTTCTTATTCAAATTCTTATTTACAAAAATGTCTTTGTGAACCATTAAAAAGTAATGAAGAACCACGGAATGGGAAAATGAAGCCATTGGTTATTACAGAAATATGACAAAACTGAAAATGCAAAATGTATTTGTAACAAATCTGGCTTAGTGTTACTTTATATAGTAACTCTAATGTTACACCTGAGATCAGTGACCTAGCTACATTGTCTGGATCCAAAAAGAAGTAATTGCATTGGGCTTTTTTGTTTAAATTGTGAACTTGGCACAACCTAAAATCATCCTAGAAGGAAGTTTTAATGAGTGACTACCTAGATCAGGTTGGACTGGGGACCTGCCTGTGGAAACTGCCCCCAGTATTAATTGCTTCATGTCTGCATGCAGAAATGAAGGCCCAGCCCATTGTAAGTGGTGCTGTTTTGTAGGCTGGGCCCTGAGTTGCCTAAGAGGGAGGAAAGTCGGCTGAGCAAGAAGCGGAAACAGGCGGCGTTAGTGGATTTATTTCTCTCTGCCCTTGACTGTGACTGCTGTGCCACCAGCACCTCAAGCTTTGTCACTGTGACTGCCCAGTTGATGGACTATAACCTGAAGCTGTACCCCAAATAAATCACTCTCTCTAAGCTGATTGTTGCTAGCCTTCTTCTCCCTTTTTATTACAACAACACAAATGCCACCAGAACAGGTGTAGTCACTGCATCAAGGTTGTATGATCACATCAAGGTCACATGGTGGATAGTGTGTCAGATTGATCGAGCACCCAGGAAAGCTCATAGCATCAGATTTAGAAATACAAAGACAACTTTTTTACATTAATGGCATATGAAAATAACTGGTATATACGCATCCCTCATTTTATAAGCCATTCAGCTACTGGCGGATACCTATAGGGTAACCCTACAACTTATATATGTGAAAAGGCTGCAATGAGTACACATTCATATGGATTTTTGTAGTATGCTGTTTAAATTTCTTTTGGCATTTCCAGGGTCATATGATAGTTCTATGTTTAGGGTTTTGGGGCCCCACAATGCTTATTTCCACAGAAGCTGGACAATTTATTTTCTTTGGAATCTTCACCATTTTTTTGTTTCTTAGTGATAACTTTTTTCATTGAATAAATGATATCTTAGTAGAGCTTTGATTTGCATTTCCTTGATGACTAAGACATTATTTTATATATTGATTGAGATTTATATTTTATCTCTTAGAACTGGCATTTTTATTGGATCACATATTTATTGTATTTTATTTTTACTCTTTGATTTCTGTACATATTACATTCTACTTATCAAATCCTTTTATTTGTGTAGTTAGAAGAATGTGTACCATTTGTAGCTTGTCACTACACTCTGTTAATTGTTTTTCACTATTTAGAAACTTTCAAATTTTGTAGAAACAAATTTGTCAGTTCTCAATTTTATTTACTGAACTGTTTGAGTGCATTCATGAAAATCTTGGCTGTGCCTGTATTGAAGTAAGTGAGAAAGATCTAATTTCAGTCAAAGACCAAGTTTCCCAGAATCATTTTTGAAGTTATGGGATGTTCTTCAATGGATATTTTTGGAATTTTTGACAAAAATAAGTGTCATGAATTTCATTACAAGTATTTTTTTCTATTACAGTGGTAAAAGATAGGTTTATGTGCTAGTTTTTGTTAAGATTTAACAAAGATTTCTTAAGATTAGTGAAATCCCCATTAAAATTCTGACACAATCCTTACAGACTTTGAAAGAGCAATACTCAGCTTCATATAGAAAAATGAAAAACACAGGACAGCTAAGACAAGAAAAGAATGCTTCGAGGTATCAGAATCCCTGATTTGAACCTCTACTACAAATCTACAGTCATAAAACTTCACAGTAATGCCATAAGACAGACAAGTAGCTCATGAGAGTCAGATCAAAGACTCAGAGGTAAATCCATACATCTATGGATACAAGATATTCAACAAAAAGACAAAATTATATAATGAATAAAAGCATCTTCAACAAAAGGTACCACTGCCATAACAGGATATTGCCACGTAGAAGAATGCAAATAGATCCGTATCTATCACACTGCATGAAACTCAAGTTCAAGTGGATCAAAGACCTCAACATAAATTCAGATACACTGAACCTGATAGAAGAGAAAGTGTTAAATAGCCTTGAATGCATTGGCATAGGAAACAACTTCTTGAACAGGACCAATACTGCAGACACTAAGATCAACACGTAATAAATAGTTCCTCATGAAACAGGTAAGTTTTTGTAAAGCAAAGGACAATCAATAGGACAAAATGGCAGTCTACAGAATGGGAAATGGTTTTCACCAACCCCACATCTGAAAGAGGATTGATTCTAGTGATATTTCATTTGTATTCTAATAAATGAAGCTTGCCTGAAGAGCGGAATGCAAAACAGCGACACTAGTCAGCCCTACAGACCAGGGAGAGGTGGCACACACCTTTAATCCCAGCAGTTACACCTGTTAACCATAAAGGCTGGGCCGTGGTGACACACCTTTTTAATTATAGCACTAGAAAGGAATATAAGGCAGAGGATGAGACAAGAACTTGCTTTCTTTTAGTGTAAAGATTTTATAGAGGTAAGAATTCACTAGTGGCTTGGTTGCTTTGCTTTTCTGATCTTCAGGCTGAACCCCAAATCTGTTTCTGGGTTTTTAATATTCATGCTACAGCTTATTTCAAAAATATATAAAGAACTCAAGATACTAGACAATAAAAATCCCAAATTATTCAATTAAAAATAGGGTACAGATCTAAAGAGAATTCTCAACAGAGGAATCACAAATGGCAAAGAAACACTTAAAGACATGTTAACCATCCTTAACCATCAGAGAAATGCAAGTCAAAATGATTCTGATACTCCATCTTACACCTGTCAGATTGGCTAAGATCAAAAACACAAGTGACCCCTCATGCTGAAAAGGATATGAAGTCAAGGAAATGTTCCTCCATTGCTGGTGGGGGTGCAGACTTGTACCGTTGCTTTGGAAATCAATATGCAAGTTTCTCAAGAACCTGGGTACCAATCTATGTCAAGATTCATCTATTCCACTTTTGGGCATATTCCAAAAGATTACGCTGTTATACTATTAATAACACTTGCTTATCTATGCTCATATCAGATTTATTTGTAGTATCCAGAACCTAGATAAAACCTAGATGTCCTTCAACTGAGAATGGATAAACACTATGTGGTATATTTATATAGTGGAATATTACTTGGATGTTAAAAAATTATATTAGGTAATTTGCAGGCAAATAGACAGATCTAGAAAAAAAATATCCTCCATGAATATCCCAGACCCAGAAAGACAAACACTGTATGTACTCACTCGTAAGTGGTTATTGGCTGTTAAGTAAAGGATAAGTATACTACAATCCACAGACTGAGAGAGACTAAGGTAACAAGGATGATTCAAAGGAGGACACCTAGATCTATCTCCCTGGGAAGAACATGAATGAACTGTAGGCTTGTGGGGATGAGAACATGAACGATCCGACTGGGGGCTTGTGGAGAACAATACTGAAAGAGAGTATTGGAAAGGGGAAAGCATTTAAGGGTCAGGGAAAACCACGTACAAGGGAATCTCCTAGGGATCTACAAGGATAACCACAACTAAGACACCTAGGAATAGCAGATACATGTAGCCTTAACTTATCATCTCCTGTGACCAGACCGGTGCTTAACCAATTATCGGAGCAGAGTCATCCAACAACTGATGGAAACAGATGCAGACACCCACAGTCAAACATTAGGCAGCGCTTAGGAAATCCTCCAGAAGAAGGGGAAAAAGGATTGTAGGATCCAGTGGTATCACGGCACCACAGGAAAACACAAAGAACCAACAAACCTGGACTCATGGTCATAGGTGTTCACAGAGACTCAGTCAGCAGCAAGGGAACCTTCATGGAAGTGAACTAGGCACTTTGCATATATGTTACCGTTGTGAGGCTTTGTCCTCTAGTGGGACTCCTAACAGTGGGAGTAGGGATTATCTTTGACTCTTTCTAGCTTTGGGGACTCAACTCCTCACACTGGATCACTTTGTCCCGTGTTAATACTTGGGAAGCCTCTTAGTTTTACTGCAACTTGATATGCCATGTTTTGTACACCCATGGGAGACTTACCCTTTCCTGAACAGAAACAGATGAGGAATAGATTGGGGGATCGCAATGGGGGGAAGAAGCAACTGGGAGGATAGGAGGGAGGGATTAACAGTGGTCAGGATGTAAGGTAAGTGAGTAAATAAGTAAATAAATATATAGGAAAGACATACACACAGAAAAACAGAGACACAGAGAATATGTATTGTTGAATGAGACAATAGTTTTGCAAATGCTATAGAAATACTCTGTTATGGAGCTGCAATTCACCCTCAAGAATAATTCAATTTTGCTTATTAATTATAAGTAATATATAACTTTCAAACTCTTCCAACGAGTTATTAGTGTTCCACCCCTTTACAGGCCCAAGGCTTTTTCTTTCTACTTGCCTACACTGTTACTCCCTGTGTTTAATGGTACTCCATCTTATCAATCATCTGTTTATTCCTGAGACGTATTCAGTTTCTTCATTTCTTATGGAGTACATTTTCAAGAGCACCCCCTCTCATTCTATACTTGCCCATTTATAGTTTGAATCACTAAATATCACTAAAATCTCACCCAACTACTAGTGAAAAACAAGACAGAAAAAAACACCGCCACTCTTTTTCAGTCTAATGTTGACAAAGTGAAAATACATGCTGTATGATGTATACTTGAATCTTGGATAAGACAACATATGCTTTATTAATGTAAGTGATAAAATGCCCTCTGCTAACTAATTAAATACACCATGGATCCCAACACACATACATATGTAGATTTTCTATGTGACCTTTCCACTCTTCAATAAATATTTCAGAGACTTCTATCTCAAATTGACTAACATTTAGTGGTTAAATATATCATGGAAATAAAACTAGTTTTCAAATCATTACCATTTTTGTTTTTCCAGTAATCCCCAATTTTTTGTATTACCTGAATGGGGTACTTCTTTATTTTTTTCTTAAACTAGTACAGTCATATTACAACTGACAAATATGTACTATTCAATAAGCAATAAATAAAGTTACAATTCTATCCATGCTTTAACTATTTTTGAAAATACAAATTAAGCCTAGAATTTCTAAAAATGTTTTGATAATGTCTATGACAGCAGTAAAATGCATCTCATTTAGTTCTCTTCATTAAATTCTTTTTAAGTTTCCCATACTTCCAAATTTTTATTTGGTAATTTTTTTCAGTTTTACACTTGCTGCCTGTATCCTGGACACGAGTAGCGTGTGCAGTCTAAAATAAGCCTCCTCTTTGATACTTCTGGCTTAAATCAAAGGCAGTGTGTAATTTAAGCAATTCTTTTTTGAATAAGTTATATGAACTCAATTGAAATTCCCTCCTGGGACTTTTACTCTTTCAAAACATGTAATGCAGAACTTGCCTAGCTCTCTGACCTGAAGATGCACTAGGCCAACTCCTAACACTCAAACTCTGACAAATAATATGCATCTGTTAAATCTCAATTGCTTATGGCAACAAAGCCATGTTTCTCTCTAGTTTCATGTCAATTGTAAGCCATTTCTGGTCAAAGATAGCATTGTTCTTTGCCCATGTGTGGTTTTCATCACGAGATCCAGGCAGAAGAAGCAGTCTGTGTCTGAACCATCTGTTTGTCATCCAAGCTTCACTCTGTTGCAACAAACTTTGCATCCCCTTACCACTCATTAGCCAGAGATCACACATCTAACCTCAAGATTAACTTAGCCAGGTGATCAGGCTTCTAATGCTTAGTTAATTTTTTTTTTATGAAGGCCTGTTGTCACTTTCTGGAATTTTGTGCTTACCAAGAGAAAATGGTCATTTTAAAAGGGAAGGACAGTAAACTGCTGTTAATGGTTGAATTTTAATTTTGATTACTGGGAGAAGAATAACATGACTTTATATATTGCTTACGTCTACTTTTAATTAGAAATGGTGTAAGGAGCTCTAAAATAGTCCTTAAAATTCTCTTAACAAAGCCTGTGTCTACAGACGTTAAAGAGTGCTACATTCACCTTGCAAATTATTTCATTTCATGTGGGGCTTTCTGTTGAAAAGACACTCATTTTCTTCTTTCTGTACACAATTTCTGATATTTGGTAGTTGACAGTATGATACAGTAAACTTGCCTGTAATAAATGTGAATTTGCCTTTCCTGTGTGTGAGCATGATTGTGTGATCTTGTGCTAACCATGGTGCATTATGGCTAAGTCATAAGAAATTTCCACATCATTTATCAACAGTTTATATAAATAAAATTTGCTTACCTAGCCTACCATATTTTTCAATTTTAGATGAAAAGTTTGCTCTGTACAGTACAAAGTTATTAATTATACAAATCCAAGGATAACTCACTATTTATTTAAATGAAATTTTGGGTACTAAATTTGACATAATTTCTGAAAAGTATATTTGAAATTTTATTTCAATAATTAAAGACAATGAAGAGTATGTTTTTTTAAGTCACCATGAGTGTATTTCCATTGCTTCATGTACTAGTGACAAATAACAGGAGAGAGCTCAGTGACAAAGAATATTTGCTCTGCAAAAACAAGGATCTGACCTTGAGTTCTCAGCACCCAGATAAGAAGCAATGTACATAATGTACATATCCTTAACTCAGTCTTGAGATGTGCAAACAGGCAGGTTCCAAGCTTTGTGACTGGTCAGCTCAGGCAAAACTGAGATCTTCAATTCAGTGAGAGACCCTGTAATAAAGTGGAAAGCAATGTCCAATATCATGCTTTGGTCTTTGCATGTGTGAACACCTGTACAAAGACATACATGTGCCACATACATATACCATACTCCCTATTGCATACACAAACACACACATACACACACACTGTACATCATATATAAATACATACAATTTAAAAGGAACAATCATATACAGTTTTTATACAGACTTTAGACAGTTTGTAAACATAGAAAGTGAAAGAGAATTCTGAGAACAAATAGAGGATATACAGGTGAAAGTCTACTTAGATTTCATGGCAAGGACATTATGTGGTCATGTGGTCAACAAGAAAAAAACATTTCCTTTTCATTTCCCCTGCATTCTACTATCCCTCTTTCTTAAAACCTCCCCCCTCCACAGGGGACCCTTTCTTCCTGGATTTTTTCCCTGCATTCTTTAAATAATCCAAGACAACACACAATATAGAGAACAAAGGCCAAGGTCAACAAAGTAAACATGATATTTATGTTTCTGGGTCTGGGATACCTCACACAATGCAATGTTTTCCAGTTTCATCCATTTGCCTGCAAATTTCAGTTTTCTTTACATCTGAAAAAAAATATTGTATATATGTTGATGAATTACAAATAAATAAAAAGATATCATGTTGGGGGAATTAGGGAAGCTAGGGCAGATCAGGGAGTAGTTGAGGAAAGGGAGAATGGATTGATATGGTTAAAATACATTATACAAAATTCTCAAAGATTTAATAAAAATGCTACAGAAATAAATTTTAGGTCTGAGTATCTGGGATCAAATCTTAATGCTCACCATTAAAAAAAAGAGTAATGAAAATCAAAATTGGGCAGGGATCCAAGGAAATCTACACGAGAAAAATTTTGTCATGGGCAGTATTGCTTAGGGCATCTCAGCTAAAAATGATGTCCCTGGACACGTGGCAGTTTTCTCCTCATCCTGCTCAACAATTACTTGGTAAACTGCTGGACTTCCTAAAGGTGGATATTTTGCTTTAGGTCATAGCATGAGGCCTCCCACTCTTAGTAACTATTTTTACATGTCTTCTAACTGACCCTCCATCTTTGGGTAACATTCCCATTGCTTATTTTCCTGGAAAAGGATATGAATTGGCTGCCTTGGATCATATGTCTAGCTATTACTAAAGGTGATTTAGACAGATACTTTTTCCATCGTGAGTTATTGGGAGGAAATTCCCTTCCCTGATGGATATTTACATACAAAAACAGACAAGACAACCCAGAATCTGCCATTTTCATTGGAGGAAAAGATTACTATCATTTTGCTTGACTCCATCTAGTAATTTTTATCATATTCAGTTCATTGAATAAAACCACAAAATTAAAACAAAAACACAAACAAACAAAAGAGAAGCCCATCATTTTCTTTGAAAGTTATCCTGGAAAAAGCAAATCAAAGTTAGATGGAAATCTCAATCACCTGAATCAAATGATAGACAAAATATTAACGAACTTAGTATGTGCAGAAAGTTTTAAACAATGGAACAAATATCTCAGTTCAAAATTGGCAAGGAAATGGACAAGTCATTCAAAAGAAAAGAAAAAACAGCAGATAAAAAATGGGAAAAGTGATCTGTTTAGCTGGTTCTAACGTACACACACACGCACACAAAGCACCTTTGTTTTTGCTGATCAGATTGGATTTGAAATAATCATCAATGCCATTGAGTAGCAAAAACTTCTTACAGAAAAGTCTGCAAATAAATGTAAATGATTGGCCGTGAGTTTTTTTTAACAGAGCTATGCCTCAAGGAATCACATCAAATATGAGTGGAAGGAGATATGCGAAAGGATACATGCTTCACAACTGTTCATTGATATGAGTCCTAAGTTAGCTAAATGCTAAATAAAAAGGGAGCATGAGACAAAGGTGATAAAGGTGTGAGGAAGTTTGTGCCTTGAATTTACCGTTAATTTAACTTAATTTTGATTTATCTTGAATCTAATTTCTCTTTTTTTAAACCTTTTGTGTGTTTCCTTATTGATATAGTCTCCTGTATGAAAAATACACTTCAAATTTGATGTTGCTGCAGTGTCCTTCCTTTTTAAGAGTGGAGACTGAAGCTTGAGACTGTGACAACTATTAAGATGAAGCAACACGGTCAAGATGTGATATTAGGTCTTGAGTGTGTGGGTTGGCTAGTGGCTCTGAAGTCAGAACAACCTGCTCTCAAGCACACCTCGTTCTTTCTATTTCTTGGTTTCTGATGACTACTTGTTTTTCCAAATGTCATCAATGGAATGACTCAGCAAATATGTTCTTACCAAGTGTTGCCCTCTCAAACCTTGGCTTTCTAGTCCTCAGAACCCTTAAGTAAACCAATCTTAAACTATAGTATCAGGGATGAAAAGTTCCGTTTCTTCTTGCTTTCGTGAATTATGCTATTCTAGAGACTGCTTAGTAGAGTGAAGTATTACTGACAGTGAGTGGAGTGGATTGGTAATTAAGCCTTGAATTTGCTGGTCCTTATTAAATGTTCTGAGTCAGTATATTTGCAGTATAATTTAGTTGTGCTCATTTAAAGTTAGCCTCCCAAATACTTCAATTTATTTAATGTAGTCAATCTAAGAAACTATTTTCTATTCAAATGGATGATATTAAGCACACACACACACACACGATAAACTTGAAATACTTCTCAATGGTATAAAATCAATGCCACATGACTCTTGTACCTCATCCTCAATTCTATCTCTTCAGAATCGCTAGTACTGGCCTGCATCTACTATCTGCTGTTGTGAACTTCTTCAAAGGGTACTAGGTTTACGGGGATTTGAAAATAAAAAAAAATTCTATTATTTGCAATTGGCTTATGAACTTGTCAGGCAGTGAACTGTTGCCTGTGATCACTGTGGATAGTTGAGTAGTCCGAATATTTTTATATAGCTTGTGGAGTTGTCGCATCGTACTGCTTTAACAGGCAAACTTTATATTATGTAAAAGCACATTACAGTATTTACCTGTTTAAATGGAACACATATGATTATACATAATATTGAAGCCAAATCATAGCAAAGTCACCGAAAATACTGTTTTTATACTTTGCAAATATGTTTTTTCCCACAAAATTCATTCATATGGGACTACAAATCTAAGGAGAATTAAAGTCTACACTTCTTTTGATATTTGTATCATTAATTTCAGAATTGTTAGCTTTATATGAATCTCATACAACCTTCCTTAAACTTAGTCTTCCCTTCAACCCCGTTCACTCCACAGATTCCTACATACTTTACTGCTTCAGCATTCCAATTCTATACTTCTGTTTTACCGGTAATCTACTATCTTACCATGATTAGATTAACATGAGTTCTTGGGCACCGACAAGGAAAGAATGACTATGGTTTAAACTGATGTCTTATGTGTAATAGTTAAAAAGGAATCAGATGTCATAGTTAGCTTCAGGTATCAACTTAGTATCAACCTGGAATCACTTGAGGAAGGGGAAACTATAAACATGAACAATTCCATTCTGCATTTAAACCAGTATGTGAGTGAAATATTTCTATAGATATGACTATGTGAATATAAAGAAAAGTTTAATTGTGGAATTCAGTAAATGGAAGAATGGAAGTGAAATAGTTGACAACTTTTAGAAAGTTAAAAATGTGAATCTTATGTTCTTTGTGTCGCTATGTTGCAGGTAGCCCTTATTTGTTTCTAACAAAGTGCAAGAAGAAATTATTCCCCTAATTCTTATGCACACAGTGTAATTGGAAAGCTTGAAGCTATACTTAAAAATCAAAAAATACAAATGTTCAACAATCAAGGTTTTACAAGAAAGAAAACGACATAAGAGAGGAGACACTGAGACCTGGGATAATCTACCACATGCACAAAGCTTGTATAGTTCAAAGAGCCATAAAAAATAGTTTTAAAAAACCCTATAGAAAAAAATTGGAAAAGACAGAAATTGACGACAGAGAAAACTTACATCACTGTCAAGGATTTAAAAAGAAATTCACCAAAATAGAACATATTAAAATAAGACTTTAAAAAACCAAAGACAAATTAAAAGAAAGATAATATTTATTTTTAGTAAATTTGAGAGCAAATGGACATATTTAACATTGATTTATCATTCATTTTTTGTATAATTCATATTTTGTAGTTTATTTTGAAGCTATCATTTAAACAGAAAATGTTAATATTTTTTCTGATTAATTTTATCTTAAGGAATGAATCTTAATGTGATATATTGTTACTGTTCAATAAGCTTATATATTATAGGGAATGTATATTGCAGTACATTTTTATAGACAATATTTTTTAATTATAATAATAATAAAAGAAGACAGTTTAATAAGGTATTCTATAGTATGATTCTTAAAAAGGCTAGTGTGGTGGCATATGCCTTTAATTCTTTGCACTTGGGTGTCAGAGGCAGGAGAATTTCTGTGATTTTAGTGCCAGCTCTGACTGAACAATGAATATCAGGCTAGCCTTAACTGTCTTTAATACACAAAAATGTTGCTTTAAATATTTGGAGAGAAAAATATAGCAATACTATTTAATTTAAAAGAGTATAAACATTATTCATGGCATAATTTCACATTTGAAAATATATAAGTCCGAGAGACAAGAATATTAGATATATTCATTTACTGATGAATACACATAAATGTCAGAATCTGTGAACCACGTCTGGAGGGACAGCGTCACATGCATTTTTGTTTCCGCATTATCAATGTCTGTATTGTTTAAGTGTTTGCAGGAGGCTTCTGTTAGTTTCATAATAAAATACAAACAGGAAAAAAATCGAGAAAAAAGATTAATGGCTTACTGCCATATGGGAGTGCCACAAGGCTCTGCCTTCTGTCTTCATACTCTTGAAAAATGTTATCAATTACTTGGGTGAAGTCATTTATGACAAGCTTATCACACTTCAGGCTGGACAAAAAGTTGTGAGGGATAGTTAATAACATAGTTGATTTAGTCATAACTTCAGTCTCAGCATAAGTGGGATGTTTTTTTTCGGAAACAAACAGTAAAAAAGTCAAATATTAATATAATTTACTCCATTTAGGCAAAAAACAACTGGTAAATTTAATTCTGAAAAAAGGTATCCAGCTTGAAGGTAATGTTACTAAGGTTTTCTATGAGCTTACTCTGACGATGCTGGTCTCAGGAATTCTGAGATATTCTTTGCACAGTCAGCTGATGGCCTTGTTTTCTTTGGAGTGTCATATCTTTATCACAGCACTGGAAAGTCAGGTACATATAGAGACAAAATACGAAGCTGGTGTTGGATCCCTGTGATTGCCATGGGTTGGATCCTTCACTTAAAAAGAGAACTTCAGTGGGACAAAGTGGTTGCAGTCAAGTATTTGGACCTGACCCCCGACACTGTTTCCCTTTGCAGGTCCTGGCAGCAGAAACTATTCAACTAGTTCCTGAGTATCTAGCCAAAACTAGAATAAAATACACAAGACACTGTTCAATGAATGCAGAACTTACCAAGAGCTGTTGAATTAGGTATTTTATTGTTAAAAAATATCCTCAGTTGAGTATTTTAAAAGATGATACCATACTATTCTATTTCTTTGAGAAATATAAAATTAATTAAATTTGTGAAATTTTCAAATTTATGAGATTTGAGAATGGGAGATATAAAATGAAGATATAAATATAAAATAAATTGGGAGATATAAAGAGAAGAGTCCAATTAAACTATAATTCAAAGTTTTAAATTTATTTGCAAACGCAATAAAATCATATTTCAAGTCTACACTCTATGCTGATAGAGTTTGGTTTTTCCTTTCCTGCGTATAGGATGATTCCTTGATGCCTAATACATTTTATTTTCAGCTGTCAGGTAACAGGAACTCCTCATAGGGCTATTATTTAGAGGAGGTGTGGAATGCAAGAAAGCCAACAGTAAACTCTGAGCACATAATATATCAGAAAAAGAATTCGTGCCAGAATATGGGAAACTCAGACACTGGTATTTATTAAACTCAAATTAATAAACTTAATCAACTAATGTAAATATGTGCAGGATAATGAAGGCTATGAGAATTGGTGGAATTCTCTCATTTAAATTCAAATAAGAGTGCCTTTGTAATGGAGGGTAGAATGTGTTGAACTTTGATGATCTACCCAAGATCTGTTTACATCTGATCTGTTCATCTTAGAGTAGATTTTATGAATCAGGTCCAATTGACATTTGAGTGTAAGCTTGGAAAACAAAATTCTAGTGTTCTAGAGTAACATGGAAGGACTAAGTCACCGGGTAAACAGGAATCTGATATTGAAATTAAAATAGTGTAGCAGTCAAGAGGACATGGTATTTATACTGACTTAAGGTTTATTATCCTTACCCTTTTTCTAAATAGATGGGTATAAATCAATTAATTAAAGGGAAATTGGAAATCAAGTGTAGATCAAAAGAATCTGAAGTGGAGGGAATTTAGCAGATGATTATGCCATAATTTAAAATTGGGATTGTGTTATTTTAACCATTAGTGGTTGAACACTAGGGTAATCTAAATTTTGTTTTTTTAACAATTTATTTCTCATACAGCATGGAGATTCAGTGAAGATAAAATGATAATAATTAATAATAATAATAAGGTACTTATAGTGATTAGTGGAGTGTGGTATATTTTGGCCACAAGAATGTTCTAAGGTATTCCTGTCCTAAGTGAGACAACATTTAGCCAGGGCAACAAGAAACAGATAAAACACTAAAAACAGAAAATAGCAGAAAGACTGAATATAATTAAAGGTTTTAGCAACCAAATTCTAGAGGTGCTGCTCAGTTAACATCATCTATATAAATCACCTTAAACAAGGAAAATGATAACTTGATTGAGGTAGCCATTATGGGGCTAGCAAGAAACCTGGCACTAGAGAAATTCCCAGGAATCCACAAGGATGATTCCAGGTAAGACCCTTAGCAATAGTGGAGAGGATGCCTGAACTGGCCATGCCCTGTAGTCAGATTGATGACTATCTTAAATGCCACCAGAGAACCTACATCTGGCAACTGAAGGAAGCAGATGAAGAGAGCCACAGTGGAGCATTGGACTGAGCTCCCAAAGTCCAGTCAAAGAGAGGGAGGAGTGAGAATATGAGCAAAGAGGTCAAGACCATGATGAGGATACCCACTGAAATAGTTTACCTGAGTTAATGAAGGCTTCCAGCTCTGGCTTGACAGTGAGGGACCAGCATAGCACCAAACTAGTCCCTCTCAATGTGGGTGACAGATATTTGGCTGGGGAGACTGTGGGGCTACTGGCAGTGAGACCAAGATTTAACCCTGCTACTTATTTTTTTTTAACTCATTCTCTCTGGATGGTTACCTTGCTCAACCTAGATATGGGAGGGGGGACCTTGGTCCTGCCTCAAGCAATGTATTAGACTTTGTTGACTCCCCATGCGAAGCCTTACCCTCTCTGAGGAGTGGATGGGGAGTGGGATGGGAGATGGGAGAGGAAGGTAGAAGGGGTGGTAGTGAGAAATAGATTTGGCACATAAAATGAGAAAAGATAGTTTTTTTAAATAAAAAATTAAAATTAAAAGGAATATATCTCATTCTGTTAATGGTCATTTGAAAAAAATCGCAGTAAACATTAAGTTGATGATGGAAAGTTGAGTTATTTTTCTAAAAGCAGGAAAATGAAGAAGTCACTCTAACCCTTCTAATCAGTGTAGTACTGAAAATTGTGGTGAACATATTTAGGGCGCAGAGAC
Organism: Alexandromys fortis; assembly: GCF_014885135.2. Lineage (NCBI taxonomy): Eukaryota > Metazoa > Chordata > Mammalia > Rodentia > Cricetidae > Alexandromys > Alexandromys fortis. The sequence goes on along the minus strand of NW_026067913.1, from coordinate 12,906,401 downwards.
CAGAAGCATTGAAATTGAAAATGAAGAATTTTCACAACTCTTATGTACAGAAAAAATTAACTTATGAAACGCTTTGAAAATTCAACAAAAATCTACTAGTTAGTGAACAAATCCATTGATATGCTAAAACAAGCTAGAAATATCACCATTTAAGAAATCTTCTACATTATTGTACATTTAGGACAACTCAAAGGCCATAGAGATGGCTCTAAAGGTAAAGTTACCTGCTACCAAACTAATAATGAGAACATATAAGAAATCTAAAGAACATATAAGAAATCTAAAGAAAATTTGTCAGCTTATATGTCTTAGTGGTAAAGCATTTGCTTAGCATGCATAGAATCTTGAGTTCATCCTCTAGGGTTGAGACAGATAATTGACTGTATTGTGGGTGATCTGATACTCACGCTACATTCTACACTATGGTATCTAAATTGTTGAAATCACAGCATTTACAAGTTTCCACAAATCAGACATGGTAGACACAATCATGAAAATGTCATTGGTCTTCATAATTGTTCCAGTGGCATGTTGAGAGTATTGTTTCCACTTAATAGGATTTAGTATTCCTGCTAATTGTCTTCATTTTCCTGCTGTTGTTGTGACAATGGTATATTTGCTTTACATATAATAGTGGAAGCTAATTTTTTTATTATGCTTATGCATGTGTGTGTGTGTGTGTGCATGTGTGTGTCTTCAAGTGCATTCAGGTGCATGGTCCATCTCTGTGTGTATGTGTGAGAAGGTCAGAGGACAAACTGAGGTGTTATTCAAAGGAACACTTTCTTTCAAACAGGAGCTCTTCTTAACCTGGATCTGCCCCGATTAGGCGAACCTGCCAGACAGTGAACCCCAGGTAATTTCCTATCTCCAGCTCCTCAGGGCAGTGATTATAAGTGCTTTCCACCACAGCAGGCATTCAGATTTACGCTCTAAATAACTGAAATATCTGGAGCTTGAACTCAGGTTTTCATGCTATTGGAGCTGGCCCTTTGCGACAGAACCAGCAATCATTGTGCAAATCCGTCGCCCCATTCGTGTTGGCTAGATTGCAGTATTTCAACAATGGATATGGTTTCATCACACCTAATCCACTGCAGAAGGTTTTTTCTACAGGCCACCAGCCATCTCCCAAATCATGACACAGAGATTATTATTAGTTTTGAATACCCTGCCTTATCTTAGTTCTTATTTTTATCTGTTTCTCTTCATCTACGTTTTGTCTTATGGCTTTTTATCTATATATCTTTCTTCTCCCTCCCTCCATCCTCCCTCCCTCCCTCCCTCCCTCCCTCCCTCCCTCCCTCCCTTCTTTCTTTCTTTCTTTCTTTCTTTGTTTCTTTCTTTCTTTCTTCCTTTCTCTTTCTTTCTATCTTACTTTTCTATTGTCCCCATGGTTGGCTGGTGCCTGCCTGGTTTCTGGCTTTAGGCATGTTCGTTTCTCCCACCCTCCCCCCATCGTCCTCTTTTTTGTTTTCCTTCCTCATTCTCTCATATTTATTCTCTCTGCCTGCCAGTCTCACCTATCCTTCTACTGCCTAGTTTTATTTGCCATTCAGTTTTTTATTAAACCAATCAGGTGCCTTAGGAAGGCAAGGTGGAAAAGTAGCACATCTTTACATGATTAAACAAATGGGGCATAAACAAATTGATACATATTTACATCATTAACAAAGGGAGCCAAAATAAATGTAATGCACCTTTACACAGTTAAAAAAATACTTTACAGCAATCCACCTATGCATTAGTGAAGCGTCAATCATTTCTTCCTAGTCCCTATTTACCAAGGGAAGGATGAACATAATGATAGGTTATGGGCTGAAAGAATACACATCTGTGTTCTGGGTCTTGGCTCACTTATAAAACACCTCAGAGACAGCGTGGCTATACAAAGATTCTGCTCTGTTTGTTCACACATTCATTTGCTTGTTGACCCTCGAAACTGCCCCCATCTGCAGCATCGAGGTAAGTACATAACTGTGACTTCATTCAACCTAAGCACTTTTTCCTTATACAGGGGCTTTTTTTTTTCTGTCTAAGTTTCTGAGTCATATTAATTTATATTTCATGTGGCTCCTATTTCCCATTTTATAACTCATGATGTCTTAATTGTTTATCTTGTCTTTCTATTCTTCTCCCAAGTAGAGATCTGGGTACTTCCTGGTTTTGTAAAACAGTAACATTTCTTTTGTTCCCTTATCGAGAACTTACTTTCCCATGTATGGTCCCAATTCAAGCAGCTTTCCTGACAGAAAATGAACTGCAGTGTCCAGGCTCATTTATACTCATTATTTATTCTGTTCTCTTTTTTTTATACAGTGTTGACATTCTTTCTTGTATCTTGACATTCTCTCTGTCTTCACCCGTTGTCTTTAGTGTGTCAATATTGATAAATTCTTCCCAGTTTTTCCTAATAACTCAAAAATGCCTTTCATCTTGGCTTCATACTGTAATTCATCTACATACTCTCACCAAACTTGTCTTTGAACACATGCTTGATCATTTTAGTGCTCAAGAAAAGCTGCAATGTCTTAGGAATAGACTTTATCTCCTCTATTAGACTACCTGGCCTGCTCTTCAGTGTCCTTTCTTGAATACTTCCTCTTTATGTCTATTCCAGTCCCAATGTCCCAGACTTTCAGTTCTGTATACAGTATATACTTTCTTTAGTTCTTCTATTATTTTTGTGCCTAGGTGATAATTTTTGCATCCTTCTCAGAACCCAAGTCACCAGTTTTGAGAAATGCTTTCTCCTTTCCTCAATAGAAAAACAAGCATTTTCCCTGAACTTTGAAAACAACTTGGCTATAAATCTGTTCATGCATTTATTTCATGTATTTGTTTCCATATTTATGTTAAGTCTGTCCCCAATTTTATCAAAATCTGCTATTTAATAATGTTTTAGCAATTCTTTTTTTTTTTTTTTTTTTTTTTTTTTACTGCAGTCTCTGCATTTCCATGGGGTTGGCAGGTGTGGGTAGTTGAGTGGTACCCAAACCACAGTTTATTGGTTTTTTTTTTTGTTGTTGTTAAATTTCTTTTTTTTCTTTTTTAAAAAGAAAACAAAGTATCTTTTTTTTTCATTTTACATACCAATCCCTGTTCCCACTCCCCTCTTCCCCTCCTTTTTCTTTTTTTTTTTTTAATTTATTTATTTATTTATTAAAGATTTCTGTCTCTTCCCTACCGCCGCCTCCCCTTTCCCTCCCCCTCCCCCAATCAAGTCCCCCTCCCTCTTCAGCCCAAATAGCAATCAGGGTTCCCTGCCCTGTGGGAAGTCCAAGGACCACCCTCCTCCATCCAGGTCTCGTAAGGTGAGCATCCACGAAACTGCCTAGGCTCCCACGAAACCAATAGGTCCAGTAGAATCAAAAACCCGTTGCCATTGTTCTTGAGGTCTCAGTAGTCCTCCTTGTCCGCTATGTTCAGCGAGACCAGTTTTGACCCAGGCTTTTTCAGACCCAGGCCAGCTGGCCTTGGTGAGTTCCCAATCCCCATTGTCTCAGTGTATGGGTGCACCCCTCCCGGTCCTAAGTTCCTTGCTTGTGCTCTCTCTCCTTCTGCTCCTGATTTGGACCTTGAGATTTCAGTCCGGTGCTCCAATTCTTGACTGAGAGATGGATCCTTGAATTCTTTGCCTTCTATAAAAACTATTTAATTAATAATTTTTTTTGTGTTCTGCTCTTGTGTGAGTCCCTGATTCAGAATCACAATTTATTTGTTGGTATGGTATATTACTTAGAATCTTTTAAATCAATACCACTTAACCAAAGTCCATATTAATAGCATATTACAATGCTTAACTGAGAGTATTGCATTTTTATTATTGTTTTATGTAACGGTGTAAACGAATGCAGAAAGATTGTCAAAATATATACAGCTTTAATGGAGAAATAGACTTACAGAACCACCGTTCCAGCAGAGACCAGGAAAGCAGAAGCAGCAGCTGGGAGCATGCTCGCTAAATTTATAGGCAAACATTAGCCTGGGGCAAACACGCCCCCTAAGGGGTGGGACTTATTCCTACAGTTTTATGAACTGCTTTTGATAAATATGGTCCTAGATTGTCAGGGACCTAGACTTCCATTTGTGATTCTTGTCCTTGGGTGTCCTATTATAGTTAGCCAGTGTCTAGATATTACACCATCAAAGGCATCTTCTACAGACTGGATATAACAAGTTATAGATCTTAATACTCTTAATTAAAAAGCATTTAGCTATATAGGACACTTTTTATTGGTTAAGATCTGGTATGAGAAGGTATTCTAAATGTTTAGTGTAGACAAGTGACAGAATCATTCAAATCCACATATTTCATCTGCGAAATATACAACAGCCATCTCATAGAAATTTTATATAAGTTACAACGCATTCATTTGAAGATCCTATACACAAAAGGACACATAGAAATCTCTTAAAATAATATCAATTGTGTTTTGTTTTTCTATGTAATACTACTGACATTCAGTATTGTAGGTCATTCAAGACTCTACTGATAGCAGTCTTTAAACTAATATTTTAATTTAGATCTGCTTCACTATGAAAATTTCTGTTATTTTAATAATATAGTATCTTTATTAATTCTTTGAGAATTTCAAACAATGTATCCTGATCTTATACACTTTGTATTACCTCCAGGTCCTTCCAGAGCCTTTCTATCCTGTCCTCCCACCAACTTCATGTCTGTGTTTTGGAGGACTATCTCACAGACGGTGTCCTATAATTCTGGGGCTTACCCCTTTTCTGTCCCCTCCTCTGCAGTGTTCCTGAACCTTAAGTATAGGGTTTTATTGTCAATATATTTGGGAATGGGTACCAAATGGTCAATTGAATTCTTCATGATTAACACTTGTGGTTCTCTATGATGTTCTCTGCTACAAAAAGAAGCTTTTGATGAAGTAGGAGAGCTACACCACACTATCTGTAAATATAAAATAATTACTTAGAATCCATTTAGGAATTATACTACTTTATGAAAATTTTTCTTAGGGTCTGTGGCTTCATCAATCATAAGTAGTTGGCTAAGTTTACAGTAGTGGCAATAAATTTCCTACTATTGAGTGGGCCTTATTCCAATTAGAAAGCTGTTGGTCACCTCTATGATATAAGTGTCACTAGTACACCTTTGGAAATTTCTTGCTTGTGCCAGCAATTGGTGTGATTTATTGTTGTTACAGCTGGAACAGACTACTGATTGATGTTCTCCCTTGGTAGTTTGCTCAGATCCTTACAATACTATGCAAGTTGTTCAGTGAGGAGGCCTTTTGTTGAAATTAATAAAAACAAAATACAACTTGGAGTGCTGCTGAGAATTTTTATTTTCCAGTTCAAGCCTCAAAGCACATATTTTCCCCTGAGTGTTGAGGGTCATAGACAATGAATTTACAACATGAAAGTTTGGTTTGTTTAGTTGAGTTTATCCAAAATGTTTGTCTACACCCACTGCATTTTGTGGAGCATGGCCTGCAACAAACATCTTTAACTGAGTGTGTAAATTTGGAAACTTCTAAGATAGCTATAAATCTTTTAAAATTATTTGGGGTTTGGTAACTAGGTTGAACCCTGCCTTTGGAAGGCAGTTTCCAACTGACTCATTGCAGCACAGCTGGAACAATTGACATCATTTTGTGCCTTTCATGCAAAGACTAATTTGGCAGGCAGCACTCCCACTGGAGTGGGTTTCAGACACTCTGTGCATTTTAGGTTAGAACGGACTTTAAAGGCCATGAAATCCAAGCCTTAAAGCAGTGACTGAACTGGCTTACTTCAACTCTACCAAGTGGATTTCTAATCTGTTCTGGCATAAGTCCAAAGACAAATAGTAAAGATTTCCACATGGGTCAAATTTCATGATCTACTCTGTATTTGAATAAGCATGACTCTTCATAATGATCTGAAATAATCCCTCTTCCCCTTCCAGTTATGAGCTGGAAACTTATACTATTTTCCATGTTTGAAGATAATGTCTAGCTTTTGGAGTCTTTTTCACTGTTAAACACACTGGATTCCTTATCCATTTCTCATTCCCTGTGCCTTTAATTTATTTCATCATTCTGAAATTACTGCTTAAATTGTTTCTTTAGATTATTTTTAAAGTGATCCTGGAATGGATGGAGTTTTGCATGCAGACAGAAGGAATGTTGTAACCAAACTGTTTTGTATAAGAAGGAATTGCTTGGAAAACAGTGAAGAATTAAATGTTGGGAAGCAATCAAATGTTTGAGGTTACTAAGGTCTTCTCTACAATTAGACTAATAGGACAACAATTTCCTACTATAAAAAGCTCAAAAGCATGACACAGTCCTAGTATGTTCCAGCATAAGAAGAGGAAAGTTGAGTTATTTATGGTGCTAGTTCAGAGTCCATCAACCATGTTTTACAGTTCCTGTCCCATATATTTGTTCTGAATAATATCAGTAAGATAAAACAAGGATGGGTGAACAGGTATCTTAAGAAATGAACAGATAGTTTGGAAGAACATTGTTCACCTATGAATAAGTATTCGTACATTTAAACCAAAAATAAAAAAAACAAAAGGACATTGTCTGTGAATCTTGTCTCTCTTCTTTGTCTTTGGCCACCATTCCATCCTTCCTGCAGCCTGACAATTGCACTCTCATTTCAGTTAAGAAGCAGTTGCAGAGGAGATTATGTCAACCGTTATCATCAACAAAGTGGCTGGAATGTCAGATCAGGGAGACACTTAGGACAAATCATAAACTATGGTGCCTGGTTCACATACCAAAGCCCTTGCTGGTTGTCAAACCCTTTCAGTATTGCATGTACCTGTTGCAGACTCCTGGCCCTCTCATCATTTCTTGCCCTTGTTCCCTACCCAGTACCTCTCCAGACCTTTCCTTTTCTTTCCCTTCTCTTTTCTTCCCTTCTTTTGCCTCCCCTTCCATTTCCTTCCCTTCCCTCTCCCTAGCTTCTCTTTCCTTTATAACCTTGCTATTTCGGCCATGCGCTTTCTTGGATCTTCTCCCTCTTTTGGGCCCTTCTCTTTCCTTCCTTTCCTGCTTTCCCACTTTCTTTCTCTCTCCTTTGCTAGCTTAGTCTATTCTGCTGGCCATATTCAATCTTCTACTTTATTGCCTCTGGATGTCCTTGCCCTTGTGTCTACAATAAAAAACCTTCTCTCACTCATACCTATGAGAGGCCATGCCCGTATTTTCACTCAATTGGCAATAAAATAAATGAATCTGGCACTGAGTTCAAAATTGACAAAAATGGGTCAAAGTTATATGGAAAATGCACAATAAATATAATGGCAGACACTGTGAAAATTAGAGACTATCAAAGAAGCATGCAAAGAACTGAAAAGAAAAGTGAGCCTCTTGAATGTACAAAGGAACTTAATTCTGGTAAGACTGAAAAAGGAGTGGAAGCACTGTAAATGGGAACATTTGGAATATAAAGCAGACCTAACCCAGAAGCAGAGATCTCCTTGCAAGACTGCATCATCTTTTCCGGATGAGGCTGGAGCCCTGCAGGTTCCAGCACACCCTGTAGTGTGGAGGGGTGCCAGTGCCTCTTCTGATTTCAAAACAAAACTATGCACAGGAAAGACAGTGAGAGCATTTGATAATTTTCATGTCAAGGAACTTTGTTCCCAAGGATCTCCTTCAGAATGTCATGAAAGAATGTCTTTCATTTCTGCCTTTTGGAGTGCCCCTATGAATATATTGAGATTTCAAGGCTCTTGGTTATAATTACTGTAAGTGTAATGGTGTTCTTCACAGTGTCTTGATAATTGTTTTTGTTGTGTGTTCTTTCACCCAAAAAACATTTTCAGCCACACCTTCACATTCTTTAGACCAGAGTGCTGTATTGAAAACTGGAGATGAAATATCATTGAAATTAGTCATACAGGTTAATACCAAGTCAATATTTGGTTACAGTTATCAGTCTGATTTTCTAGGTTTGATATGGGCTTTCTTTGTCTATAATATTTAACCATGGTTTATTTCAAATTTTAAAGGACAAATTCCTGTTTAAAAGGCTGAATGGCATATAGCCCCCCTCACTGAGTATATTTCATAACATTACAAAATTTTTATAGGGAGACATGAAATACCAAAATAATTTGCCTCCCTGATTATTCAGCTTTAATATAAAGACTACACTTATTATAAGAACCACTTTATCATATATAAGGTAAAAAATTCTTCCATTTAAATAACAAATGCAAAAAATTGTTTAAAAATCATGCATTTTAGAGAAAAAAAGTGTGGATTTTGATGGGCAGGGGTGTAGAGAGGATCTGGGAGGAGTTGTGAGGTAAATCTGTGATCAGATATATTATATAAAATATATTTTCAGTAAAAAGAAAATAAAATTATGTCCATTTAAATATCAAAGGAATACCCATTATTAATAAAATCTTATTTTCACTGACATTTTGAAATGAAGACTAAAATATTACTTGAATCCATCCAACATTAAAAGAACATTTTTAAAATAACTATTTTCTGTTTTGTATGACTCTAATGTATATGTTAGGCTTCTCAATTAGTGATCATTTTGGGGCTATATGAAAAGACAGTGTCTTCTAGGAATTCACACTAGGAAGAGAACACAGCCTGAGTGTATCCTGAATTCTTCTAATTAACATATAGTGTAGTGTTCCTTATAAGATGTGTAATACTACAAACTGAAACTACAAACAGTAGGCAAACATTTTCCCCAAAGCACACTATTTGTTACTGTTGTCAATAGTTACATTTAGAGCTACTGTTGAAATTTTTCTTGGATATAAATTATCACTTCCTGATAACTCCTTCAGGCCTCTCAGTAACATTTAATGTTTCTGTTCTAGATTTCTAAATCACCAGAGTTTGTTGGAAAATGTTGCAGGAAATTTTTTTCTGGGTCTGGGTAAATTATTCTACTAGAGAGATGGTTGGGTACTGGAAGATTCCAGATCATTATGTCAGACAAACACAGTGTATTATTTCAGGTCCAGATTGCAGCCTTCTTTACCATCTGAGGACTAAGGTACTAACATCAATGTGGAAAAACTTTCTGAAGGTTGAGAAATAAGAACCACTTTCTTTTGTGCAGGTGAGAATGGAGATGTTAAAGTGTCCCTTTTAAATGTTTTACTTCTCAGTAATTTGCATCTGAACAAGCTTGCCAAAAGAAGACCTTATTTATATTGGTAAATTATCGCCTGGTGAAATTGCAAATACTGTGTTGGTTTTTTTTCACATTTGTTAGAATAAAAACAAAACTTATTTAGTTAGTGTTAGCTAATTTTGAAGAAGGCACTTGAGAAGTCAGAGCTGTTTTTGCTTTGGTATGACAATAAAACTACGTATACTGTCACAGGGGACAGATAACTGGAGGTGATATTGCTCATACAATTCTCTTTCCTTCTACTTTAGTACACTGATAAAGCAATCATAAATGTAATATCCCCCCTTTCCTTGGAAGAATAGTTTATTCCTCTAAAGACCTCAATTTAGAACAGAAGATAATAGATTTTTGTTCTTAGGGTTATATCTAGTAACTAAGAAACAAATGAAGGTACTTGAACACATGAACTTGACCATATCAGTGAAAGTAACAGCTGTGGACTGAAGAATGTCCTTGAATATCAGATGATTAGCAGTTATAAATATTTCTCTCATTTATTGGAAGATTTACTTTTGATTTGTTCACTCACTTTACTGACACCTTCTGAATTTTTCTGGCCAGGTCCCCTCAAACAAAAATCTTCATTTCTTATTAGCATGTACAGGCAGGCTAGGAGCATGGTTCTGTCTGTGGCTGTTCTGCAACATTCTGACATGGAGATCCCTGCAGGTCAGCATGTCAGGAGTGATCTACAGATGGCTAGTACTTAGCTTTATTTTGTGATTGACTTCCTCTAACTTATATAAGCTTACGAAAAGATGTGTAATTTCTTTTCTCCATTTCTGTACTTGGCATTTCTAGTCTAGGCCAGCAGAGGATCTAGTTACTGGTCAGTGTTCCTACGCCGCTTCAGAACAAAGGTAGGAGTATTATCTATTTTCTTATACAGGCACAATAAGAACCTTTCTATGCAATTTATTTTGCTAATGAATACTTATGCACATAGCATAATAATGCAAAGTTATAAATTCATGGGTCATATGTAAAGGAAAAATTCACTAGTAGGTTGCATTAACTGGGTGTCACATTCAATTGTAACTTTTCAAGAAAGTAAAGAAATATGCAGTAAAGTTGATAAGGCCTGTCTCTGTTGATTCGACAACTTCTCTGTTGGTCTTTTTTATCTTGTAACCAGATTATTGAAAACTAAATCATATACCAGAAGAAGGAATAATACTCTGGGACCATCTCTATCTTGTCATGGAAGAAATGGGCATACAAATATGTGACATTCCATACTGCTGCCTGCCATATCTGTGTGCTAAGAAAATACAGAAGTAAGGATATTTAGTTTTGTACAATAAATGGATGCCCAGTCTCAAAGTTACTAAGTTGATTTGGGACTCAAATTTCAGAGAATACTGAAGATAAAGACTGTTGCATGAAGTGATGGAGGTGGGTCTTGTAATAATAAAGAAACTGCCTCGGCCCTCATAGGACAGAAAATTAGGTAGGCGGAGTAGACAGATGAGAATGCTGGGAAAAAGAAGCTGAGTGAGCAGTCGCCATGATTCTCCCACTCCAGACAGACGCAGGTTAAGATCCTCCCTGGTAAGCCAGCTCGTGGGCTACACAGAATATTAGAAATGGGTTAGAACAATATGTGAGAGCTAACCAATAAGAAACTGAAACTAGCCGGGCCAGGCAATGTTTGAAAGAATACAGTTTCCGTGTAATTATTTCTGGGCATAAGCTAGCCATGCGGGCGGCTGGGTGCCGGGAACACAGCCCTGCCGCTCCTAAATCAACAATGAAGTACTTCACACAGATGAGTAGTTTGTCATAACATTAGCTCTGAATGTGAACATGGATGTTGTGTTTTGTGATAACAAATAGGGAGGACACAGGACTACAGAAAAAAATGCTCGTTAAGGCAAGCAAGCCCACTCTTTCTCTCTTCCTCTCTCTCACACACACATACACACACATCTATTTATCTCTTTGTGTTTTTCACTCTCTCAATATCTATTTCTCTATCTACCTCTTAATCTTTTTCCTTTCACTGTTTTTTATTCTGTGTACACATACACACATACACACGCATGCATGCATGCGCTCCCACACACATACACATAAACACACACACAGCACTCTTTGGGTCATTGACTCCAAGTATGGCCAATGTTCTTCATTAACAAAAAATATGAACCACTGAATATTTCTACCTTTAAATGTGTGAAATAGTTAACATATTTATGTGAGAACCCAACAGCGAGAAATGTCAAAAATTAGGACATTTTGTAAGAACATAATACACATAAGAAAGCAGCTTTAAAGGTCAGTTACTATAATGTTTTGCCAAGCACCATTCAGTCCAATTCATAAAATTGAAATACAGGATTTAATTTGAGAATGGCCTATCGTACCAAGAGGATGCCCAACCCAGAATTTCTTTTCAATCTGATGAAACAGACTTTCTCAGAATGATAATTTATGAAAATGGTTTTGCTGTGTGCTTTGTCATTTTCTAGGCTTAGCAACTCTATTCTTTTCTTCCTAGACACATTGATCATCCTTACAAGAAAGCTGCCTGTGGCTCTCATCTTCCTCAGCTGGCACTTACCCTACCCTGAGAATTCATTGAGTCATTTCCTACTGATAGACATCTATATGTAGTCACGATTGTCACCTATGCATGCAATACAAAACTGGCCTCTCTCCTTTTAAGCCAAGATAGCATTTGCACCAGCCTCTAATCTTACCTACCACTTTCTCCCCTTTCAGAACCAAGCTGGCAATTCTCATCTTGAATAGCTTTAAAATTGCTCATAGCAATCAATGACAACCGAGGCATCACTAAAGAATTTCTTTTATCTCTAAGCTCCAATTTAGATCTGTCATTAAGCTTGAGTAAGCTCGAGCTGTCGGCACATTCCCCCTCATCACATGCTCCAAGCACAAAAAGTCAACTTTGAAATCAAATTTGTTCTGTCTCTACTGTACTTTGTAATGGTTTTGTGTGAACAATCAACTTCAAGGAATAGTGCTGTCAATCTTTGGTAACTTGGAAAAGTCTGGCTTTAAAGAAAGTAAAAACAGTGATGTGCTGCCAAAACTCAAGAGTGTGGTGACAGAAGCCATCAGTCCCGTGTACATGGTGTTGGCTGGGCTTTACTGATGGGAATGCTGATCGTTAACGTTAGATTAGTGACACAAGCTTTGAGGGTGAATAAGATATGGCTCTTTCGCACTTTTGCATGAATAATAAATACTAGGGGAGTCCCTCTCTCTTTTAGATTTTAGCCTTGTCACCTGTAACATGAGTCCATTTTAGAGGAAGTGTCCTGAGACACACTCCTTACATTTGGCCTTTGTATAAACTTGACTTCTCGCTGTGTCTTATTGTCATTCATGAAGTAGAGATGCTATCAAAAGGAGCACACCTGGCTGCAAAGCATCTCAGCCTCATCTCTGGACCACAGCAAAGAGTTCTCTGGGTTCTGACCCTGAGCAATAACTGTCTTTTGTAACAGTGCAGCCTCCGTCTTGGAGATCTTTTCATTGCCAGATCCTTAAGCCTCAGCGACATACTTAAGTGTACTTTAATCTTCTGTTATTTTGCAAATACATTTGCGAAACCGTCTGCCTGTACTGTCAGCGGTGCCAGACTGAAACAAAGCCACAGAGATCTGGCAGCTGTTCCACGCAAAACAGTTAGCAGCTCAAATGTGTTAGGGCATCCTCACTCAACAGAATGGAGTGTTCCCGAAACACAACTTCACAAGCCCTTGCCTGCATTTCTTGTCTTGCCTATGTCTGAAAGAAAAGGGATTTTTTTTTAATTTTATAAATACTGTTGCTTATATCATCCTTTGTAGCCTGCCTTCTTGTGAAGAGATTGTCTAATGACAATAGAACCAAGCCATCATACCAAGAAGTACCACAGTGACAAAGACTCTGGCAATCTCCACTCTCAATTCTAGACTTCAATACAACGCGCCTCAGACTGCCACTCAGAATTTAATTCAAAGTTAATTTTTGTGATTCTGTTTTGATTTTCCTATCAATGTCAGACCTTGATCCCGGGAATTATACCCTTTAGCCCAGTATTTCTGACCTCAGTCTATCTGGAGCTGGCTCCTTACATACACAACATTGATATCACTCACCAACTGTTGGGCCAAAATTATCTCCGGGCCTGTAGCTCGAGGCCTGTAGGACAAAGGAAAGACTGGCATGAGTTTGAGGGAACCGAGTGAGGATGAAACAGCAAGATCTAGGTAGACACCCCTCCAGCCAGAGGGAGGGCTTGGCTGTCTCTCATTGGCTGGAGGTACCCCCAGATCACACACTGTCATTTCACCTATATAAACTGACGCTCACAATAACAAACCAAGTTCCTGCTTTGACTTGACTCCCTATCACGTCTGACTGTCCTGTGTGGTGGGGCTGCAGAACGGACAGATAGCACACTCCCCTTTTCCTGGAGAATAAGACTAATAAGGCCCACCACCCAACTTTATTCTTCCTTGAATGATTGATTTGTGGTAGAATCTGATATGAACTTGGGCTACAATTTCTTGTTCAGTCAAAATATTTGCTGCTGTTTCTTAGGAAGTCATATGTTGGTACACAGCCAGTCTATTAGGGTTTTTTTTTAATCCTAAAGTATTAATGACCCGTAAATGAACACTCATCTCTCCAAGTTGTAGACAGCATTTCAGAACCAAAACACATCGAGTGAGCTGAAGACCTGAGCGGCAAGCAGAGGCTTCTAGTAACATTCAGCTCATGTACCATGTGTAAGCCTGGTTCCTGTGGAGATCAGAAGAGGGCACTGGGTTCCAGGAACTGAGGTTCAATATTTCAAGAAGCCTCCATGTGGGTTTTAAGAGTTGAACCTAGGTCCTCTGAAGGAGTAGCCAGGGCTCTATAAGTTCTGAGCTTTGTAAATCTATAGCCCTAGTTTATGATTTTTTAACAGTGCTTTATGATTGCATTTACTATATCACTTTGTGATATAAAAAGACATAACACAAAAGACATTTACTTTTTTTGCACAAAATAATGTCATGCATTTGTCAACATCAGTTGTCATATACACTGTCATTATCACTACTAATAAAGAAAAACAAGAATTCTGTCATCCTGTGAAATGTCATTGATGGTAAGTGGTACTCAAGTTTAAGGATGTTAAATTATGGAAGATGTGGTAATACTGACAACCTTGACTGAGAAAAGAAAGAAACTTTTGTCTGGAATACTTCAGATAATTTTAAACATGTAATCTGATATCATAGCAAGTATGTATAGTATATTATATAACAAACCTTGTGTCCATCTGTGGTTGCGTAGCAAAGTTATGAAGTTGAAAGAAAATATATAAATATTCATTTCTGTGACATAGAAATCTTCAAGCTGCCTTTGTTAGCATCTTTGATTATTATTGGAAGACTAATGCAAGTGTTTTCAACTAAATTTCATTTCTGAAATATTGTTAAATTCATTTTTAATTGTACAGAGGCAGCATTCTTTTATACCTTTTTTTGCAGAGAATAATATTTGGTATATCTCTATCTCTATCATCTATATCTATATCTATGTAATTCTGTGTTGGATTCTTTGCTCTGGTGTTTTTTTACACTATATATTATTACAGATGGACTCTGATAGGTTCTTTGTAAGATACGTAAATAGCTGCCTAACTTAGTGTTAACAATTGTGTCCAATGAACCTTTCTGCTTCTGTAGCTTTTTTGCATGTTAATATATTACTCTTGGCCATAGAGACAAGAAAATTTCAATAAAAAACAAATTTTTTAAAAAACTCAAAATATGGGGTAAAATACATATTTATCTACTTGGGGAATTACTGAAATGTGTCTTATAAAAGTTAATTCCATTATCAAACACACAGGATTTGGTTTTTCATATTATTATACTACTTTGAACAGCTGCACAAAATTTCTTTCATAAATATTAACAAAAATAAAGTTTTAGATCTGATTTTTTGAGACAAACAGGTGCAGATGATTCTAGGATATGCATTTTTCTTGGTGGAAGCATAAAAATAAATCTGAGGGACAAATCCTGGCCCACATAACTAAGGAGAACTAAGGACTAGCTGCTTTCAAAGATCAGGCATTTGACAAAAAATATCTCACAAACCTGCTTGGTTGCTCTGCAAGTGGAATTCATATTTATGAAATAAAATTCCATTAAAGCAAATAATCTATAGTGAATATTCTTTATCTTTTGTGGGGGGAGGGAATTATACAACCAATTGGGGTTTAAAAGGATTTAAATACAAAGGCTTTACAACTGTCTTGAATTTGATTTTTGATCATTGGTTTATGTAAAGTGATAACATTTTTGCCAATAAAATTCCTTATTAAAAATCATTCAACTATATGTTTTTCCTTGGGTTCACCTTCTTATTTAGCTTCTTTAGGTTCACCAATTATAGACTCCATGACCTTTATTTATGGCTAAAAACCAATTATGAGTGAGTACATCCCATGTTCATCTTTTTGGGATCTTGGGGGTGGGGTGGGATGGGGGTAAGCGGAGATGGGGAGAGAAA
>NW_026067913.1:12831599-12890728 GCF_014885135.2 Alexandromys fortis | reverse complement strand
CATTCAACTATATGACAAAATATCAATTTATTATGTGGCAAATAATCAAATATATTAATATTAATTAAAATAATGATAAAAATATATTTGACAAATATAATGTTGATATTAGATTACCTGTTATTTATTATACAATAACATACACTTAATTCATAAAGAATTAACTACATGGCTTTTAAAGATTTCAATTAGTTTTGCCCTTCACTTACCCATAAATACAGAAAAAAGGTACACAGTTAAATCAGTGACAGTTTCAGATCTACAGGATGAGAATGTCCTTGATTGCTGCTTCTTCTTTTTTTTTTTTTTTTTTTTTTCTGGACCTTTCCTATCAGGTTAAGCATTGTGGTGAAAATGCTTCCTTCAACATGGATAGCCTACCAAACAAAAATTTTAGAAGAAATTCTAAATGAGTTCTGAGAGTCATAAATATTTATATACCTGACCCCAACATCTTTCTGGCTCTTGTATTCCTCAAGTGGAAGCTCTATCTTTAGACAAGATGCTCCAAAATCCTGATTCCCTTTGACTAATACTCTTCTTCCCCTCAAAGTTGGAGAAAATAAAGTCAGATGTTGAGGAGAGAAATTCTGGAAGTATCTCAAAAGGTAATGTATGCCATTAAACTGCTGGACTCTGAGGGAAAAGAAGGATATTAGAGACGAAAGCCCACATCACATGAAAGAACTGAGAGTTCTGAGGAGTAACTGATAGTTCAGAAAACCAGAGACTATCCACAATGTTTGAAAAAAGACAGAGACAGTGAACACATAATTTTTATGCCAACATATGCATCAGAAAATCTGGGTCTTTTATTTTCTATGACTGTTTGCCAATGGGTTCTCTTTGATGTTGACAAAAGTAAGATCAAGAACATTTAACTGTTTTTCAATATAATTAAATGCAGTGAATGGTAAAGTTCTGTTTAAAGTCCAGTTTGAGTGGATCCAAACTCCATTCCCATTTTGATATTATATTCCTTTTTCAGGGTGCCTGAGTTTGTTGCTTCAGCAAAGAATTATTACATGGAAGAGACTGAGAAAGTCTCCAAATGTCAGCTCATTCTCTTTTAAAGGATTTTGCCACAACTGTAGAAATATGGCCTTAGGGTGTGTGATAGAATCTGACACAGACCATGGAAAATACAGCCCTACGTTGCTTCTTTTTCTTTCCCCGCCAAGTCCCTAATGGAAAGTGAATTTCGATTTCTTTTCTCTTGATATTCATGGTGTTTTACTTCATAGGATTAACTCATGTAATTGATGTTTCCTTTAAATATAGGATAGATTTTAATAGGGTTAGTTCCAACAGTTTCACACTTCTCAATAACACAACCTACAAGTAGGTAAAAATTATATTAGTTTGGCTAGTGCCAAAATGTGAGCAGTTATTAATGTGTGGTCTGTGGATTTTTTTTAACTGAAAGGGTGAATCTCTCATTCACTCCTGAAAATTAGAGAAGCTCTTCTGATTTCATTTGCATGTGGAGATTTTTCTATTATGACTGTATTCAATTTAGCACACTGAAATGCAAAGCCAGTGTCTCATTTAATCTGCTGCCTGAGCCAGTATCTCTGCAGAGAGAGATAGCCTACCTCCACATGTGCATGTGCATGCAAGCAATTGTTTGACTATACCACTTATTAATATAAATCAACATTTACAAAGAAAGCTTCCTCAGTTCCGGCAATTCATATTGATATAAATAGAAAAGTAATGGATTGCAAAAAAAAAAAAAAAATCTCCGATAGATTTGAGCTTCTAGAATTACCCCAAGAGTATAGACAGGATTGAAGTATTTCAAGGTGTTTGGGGGTAGGGTGTTGATAAAGTATTTTCATGTTTGCTGAGTGCCTCTGAGCTGGTGGATTCATACTCATAAAAGCAGAAGCCAGGAATGGTTATAATACACTTAATTAACTCTAAGCTTATTTAATGCCATAGTCCAGATGAACTCTAGATAGAAAGACATAATACATATAGCTCATTAAAAAATAATTTGGATTTCTCTACTCTATATTTGCATAAAGTTCAGGTTCTCATTCTGAAGGTATTAATTATTTTCGAAAATTATTTTTGAAAAATGGATGCCCATGAAAAAAAAATGACAATTAAAAGAATGGCAGCTTACACAACTCAATTTCCCACAGCATACTCCTGCCGAATATACGTGAGGTTTCTTTGTTCTGGAGAAATACCCTTTTAAAACAGGGTTCTGATGTGTGTTTGTGTGTGTGTGTGTGTGTGTGTGTGTGTGCATATAAAAGATTCCTTGGCAAAGAGCAATGAAATAATAAAATGCACAAAATGAATCTATTTGTCTTTGTTCATATTAACGGGAAATACACATGCTAGCTCCCTTGCCTTTCCATAGTAAACAGCTTTAATTTGCTTTGATTGTAGTTTAGAACACATTTTTAAAGGAAAACATGCTTTATTTTAGAAAAAATTATATGCAGTGAATTAAAAGTATTCTGATGAACTGTTATTCAAGAAAATTCTCATATCACATACCGTATGAATTTTGTGGTAAACTGCTAACAGTGAGCAAGTTTGGAAACCAGCCTCCAGGAAGGGAGATATAGTACCATTCACATATGAAAAGCAGCTTGAAGGCACTACTGAATGCTTACTCCAATTTTATGTCTGGCATTTTTCACAAGTGTTTTCTCTGTTCCATATGTATATGTCAGGTCTATTTTATATAAAGATACAGGCGAATTATTGCATTTAATGCCTTATTTATTTGTAAGCAAATATAGGAAAAACGGAAAAGTAGGCAGGAATGAACAAAAGGAGTCAAGATGAGACAGTGAGCCTTCAGTTTCTATTCACATATTCTGGATACTGGACTCTTGTAAAAAGAAGCAGGCTGTGTCCCGCCACCCGGCTAGCTTAACCCCTGAAATAACCATACAGAAATTGTATTCATTTAAACACTGCCTGGCCCATTATCTCTAGCCTCTTATTGGCTAACTCTCACATATTAGTTTAATCTATCTCCATTAATGTGTATCGCCACTTGACTGTGGCTTACCAGCATGAGTCTAACCCGTGTCTGTCTTGGGCAGGAGCAGCATGGTCTGCCTGTCTCGGCTTTCTTCCTTCAAGAATTCTGTTCTGTCTACTCTGCCCACCTAAGGGTTGCCCTATAAGAGGCCAAGGCAGTTTCTTATTCAACCAATGAAAGCAACACATAGAAAGAAGAACCTCCTACATCACTGGACTGTGTGTACAAACTATTTACATGATATTAACTAATGATGGTTATATTTTGTTATTATTGTGGTTTCCAACATCTCTGTCAGACTGGGTATGCCTTATACAGATGAGAGTACCTTGTCCAAATACCTATCTACTCTCTATTCTGCTAGAGGTTCCAAGGTAATTGCTAGAAATAAACCGAAGTAGGCTAAGCTTAAAAATACCCAGTAATATGTATTCAAAAAATTTCCTTCATAGCTTTTTTTCTGAGAACAGCATCTCCTCCCAAAATCATCCTCAAATATTTTGGGAAGTCTCATATGACTATTGATTGTTTTTTTCTCTTTCTTTTTCTTACATTCCTTCTTCTACCGTGTTGCTAAAGTAAGATAGGGAGTTAAAACCATATTGCCAACACAGTTCTTCAAAGTAATGTTATATTGTTAGTTTTTGTTTCCCTGAAGCCAGGTTACCTAGGACATGAGTATGATGTGAGTATGATGCCCAGATGCTGGGTTACGGATTAACGTTCATATTTTTAACTGCCTCTTCTTTCTACATGGACATCATTATCATAGAGAATGTCTCGTTTATAAGGGAAAAAGTGTTTTCTAGGTGGATATGTGAGTAAAATAATCGCTGGCGACTCAATCTGCCCATTGTTTTCAGGGATGTTTTTAGTACTGTTGGAATCCTTGAGCAGAGCTCCTGACTGCACTGGGCGCAAGCCTCTCCTTTCTCTCCCAATTTCTAGTTCATGTGTCATAAAACCGACTTGCTGGACCAGATCTAATGACTTTATGCTAGTTCCATTTAACTAATGTTATTGTTTTCAGGAAATGGAGGCAAGTCAGGTAGAAAACAGGGTTTGAGTGTGTCCTCATGAAATTTCTTCTGTGCCTGTTATTTTACAGACATTTCAATTTAGCTCAGGCCATTTTTGCCAGTGTCAGTAGAGGCAAAGGTTTGGGGCCTGATTATGGATGGGATAGTTGGCTGCCCAAGAGTAAACAGTGCAACAAGGCATTAAAAAATGTCTTGGCTTAGTGTTTCTAGACATACAAAGGAAATATCTAAGGTCAAAGATATATGTACTTAAAAGCCACAAGGATACAGAGAAATGAGTTAGGAGCATCTTTCTGAGCCACACTGGACTTCTGAGAGAGACAAACAGTGAGGGTGTTGTCTGTAGAGCTCCGATAAGCAACTAATCAATATGAAAAAGGATTGCTTATTAATAGTAACAGATAGGATTTTTGCAGGACAGTGACACATACGAGACTATCAATAGTGATGAATATGAGCCAATGCGTGTCGAGCACAGAGGGAAGCTTCCAATGAGGTTTCCTTGGCAACAATCGAAAGGAGACCCTTTATCTAGAGTACTGAAGGCTGCTTTGTTGTTTATTTCCATAAACATGAACTTGTCAGCTGCAAGTGCTTCAAGAACCTTTTCAAAATAAATTGTATGCATCCTTTGAAAAGAATCACGAGCCTCAGGTGAGACATGTGTGCCTACACTGAAGCATAGAATTTAGTCATGAAATGATAAACAGCAAAACTCACCAAATAGGACTTTCATGATGGAGTGTTCCTCAGCCCCATTCATCCCATAAAACACAAAGCATACAATGACCTCATCACAAATGGAATTTGAAATCACTGTTTTCTAGATAATATCTTTTCATAGAAAAAAATCAGCTTTTTAATACTATGTAGGAGTACTAGAAATATTTTAAACCTTGATGGAGAACAAAATAATACTTTTAAGCATCCAGATTTAAAGGTGATGAAGATTTTGTTTGTTCATTGAAGAAATATCTGTGTTGATTTGAAAATATTTGCATTCATATCACATTGTTTACCTTATTCTATCAGAGTATAAACAAGTTTTTGGATATCAGAAGACATATGTTATGAATATAAATTTGTAACTTAAGTTATGAGGCTAGGGAAGGTGTTTATTTCACCACACACACAAAAAAAAACCGAAGATAATATAGTGGAGAGTGTGAACTGCAGATGATATATATGTGCTTAAACTGGTGAGTGCATTTTGTCCCCCAGAATACTAAGCAGTATGTTTATGTGTGTATACGTATGCATTGAAATTATAGTTATATATGTAGCATATATTACATATAGTTATAACTATATAGCTCATATAAAAATAACCTATATTGTGTTTCTTTATACTTATAAACTAAATTATATTATTTTATATAAACTATATATTATTCTTGGAATACATATATATTACTATTGGAATATATATTCTGGGAATATATATGGAAAGTATATGTGTATATATGTATGCATACATATGTATACACACACACTTATTTCATTTAGACTTGGGAGTATCTGAATAAATACTATTATTTAGCATGAGTGCACTCCAAAGGGTAAGAATATTTGTTATAAAAAATGTAATATGTATAATAACGTAAAGAACTTTCCAACACTGTTGTGATAATGTAAGCAATAACAATCATTATGACCATTTTAATTACTTGTTGCTGTGACAAAATAGCAGACAAAAAACCGTACTGAAGGAAGAAAGAATTCTTTTTGTCTCACAGTCAAAGGGCACAGGTCATCACTGTACAGAAAATACACTGACTGGAGCGTGAGCAGCTGATGTCCTTGCATCAGCAGTCAGGAGGCAGAGAAAGACTTGGACTAGGTTAGCATTCTCCTTCTAACACTGCCTGGGACACCAGCCTAGGGAATGGTGTTGCCCACATCAACTAGTCTCTTGCAGGCAGGTTTAACTTTTAGTCTCCTTTGTTATTCAGTCTCTGGCCAAGTTAACAATGAATATTAACCATCACAATGACAAATATTTTGGAAGCATCTTGAAATTTAAAAATAGATCTACATATTAACTAGAGATCCCATTACTGGATATATACCAGATAAAATGAAGTCAATGTATTCAAAGCATTTCTGCTCCCTTTCTTTGTTGCAGTACTATTCATAACAACATAATGTTAAGTTTTCAATGTTGAGTTTCTGGCTGTTTAATTAAAAACTGGAGTAGGAAGTTACGGCTATTTTTATGTTCTTACTCCAGTTACTTTTCTTCCATTTGCTCTTTACATACTTGATACAAAACCTTTTCTTACTGGTTGCATGCTTTCAATGTCTGTTTTAAATGTTATTATAGTTACCAAACCACCATAAATATCAAAAGCTTTCTTTTCACAAAACAAAGAAAAACTCGTATTATCTTTAAAATTTTCACTTTAGCACAATGAGTCTCAATCAATCATTACAGTCTGTCTGCCTTTGCCCCCCAGTTCATATATGGAGGCTCTAATTTCCAGACTGTGAAACTGTGACTGCATCAAGACAAAAAGTCATCATGGATGTAGCTAAGTATAACATGAATGGTCTTTTGAATTGGACCTTCTCCATTCTGATTAGTGTCTTTTAAATAAAAGGACACTTCGGATATACTGGGAGGTGATGAAGGGTGCGTATGAGAATAAGAACAGGCAGTTGAGCAGACAGAAGAGGACTCGCCAGCCCAATTCAGAGGAGAGCCAACTGGACCAACATCTTGCTAATTAACAACAAGTTTCCGAACCTGTTACCAAACAAATTTCTTTTGCAAAACTAATCTGTGTTATTTTATTTTGGAGACTCTAGAATACTACCACACTAATCTTTATAGATTACCTTTAATGTTACTAATGTACATACATTTGTGTAGTTCTACAGATTTATGCTTTATCTCATTACTAGAGCAATCTTTGGTGTTTTCACCCAAGTTTATCCTTGGCACTATTAAAATGTTTTTCCATTTAAATCCTCTGGCATATTTACATATTAAATGTGTTCTTCCATGCTTGCTGTGACCTGACCATTTTATAAACCAAAATGGATCCTAAGATAACCTATCACTTCTAGGTTTTGAAAAAAACAATGTCTCAAGATATGAATAAATATCACAACTATTTCTTTAACACTAATATTTAATAGAGTAATTTCCCCATAGCATTAACTTTTTATTTTTTTTTAAATTTGGACAAATATAAGGTAATTTTATAATTTCCCCCTTTCTATTCCTCCTTCTAAGCCTTTCCATGTAATTTTAAGTAAGAAAGACTTAAAATTTAAGTAAGTAAAACTACATGCCTTTGTATGAGATATTAAATGCTTAATCAGATAGTTAAAAGTGTTCAGAAATATATGTATGTTTAGTTCTCAAATTACCTAATTGATTTGTGACTCATATATAAAATAGTCTTTATATAGTAAGTTGTTTCATATTAGAAAACCAAAAATACAGAGTCAAAGATCTTCAAGCTAGGTAATTTTCAGACAATAAATGTAGGTTGAAATAGAAGCATTCTGCTGTCCGTTGATATAGCCATAACCCACAGCTGTGATTTGGCCATCAACGTCTCTGAAAACTGCAGCAGTAAAGATATTATTTTCCTACCACTTTAGCTCAAGATGACCAAAAAAAAAAAAAAAAAAAAAAAAAAAAAAAAACGAGCCCTGAGTCCGTTGCCCAGCATTCTGAGGGATCCCATGATTGTTTATTGTATCCTGCTGTTTCTGCCAAAAGCAGAGCATGTACGTTAATCTCTGGACTGCCTAGCTGCATTCCAGTGGCCGTCGGATAACGGGGGACTTTCTAAGTTTCTAACTTCTTTCTTATTAAACAAATGTCAGAAACTGAGATAAGAAAGGAGCTTGAGGCTGGAATTTTTCTCCCTTAGGAACACATCTCTGAGCTCTTAGGGTTTAACCAACTTTTAATATTTTAATGAAGGCGTTTTATGTGTCGGTGCTGCTTAATATTACAAATTAAGGTCTATTCTTCTTCCGATATGCACATGTAACTCCATTATGCACCATCAAGAGGAGTGTGGGAGAAAAGCCCCTATCTGCAGGGAGCAGCACGTGCTTTAAGCGCAGGAGGTCAACAATCACCCTTTGACTAAGCGGGGCTACTTAATGAGAACACCAGGGCCCCAGTCAGTGCTTCACCTTTTAGTCAAAGCGCCAGGGCTGGCTAATGATAAGTTTCAGTATGCTCTCAGTAAAATGTAATTCTATAGTTATTCTAATGCCATTCTCCATTTTCAAAAGAACAACACTTACAATCTGTGGTATGAAGGTTACCGCTGGAATTTCAGCACTCGCACACATTTAAGCTTCAGCAGTTAAAACTATCTCGGTTAACTCCTACACTTTTTCCCATTCAGGTCTCTGTGACCTGAATTCTTTAGTTTCCTCACTATGGGTCAGTGGTCTATCACCAAGAGAAAAATACTTGAAATGCTAGGAAGCACTTCTTCAGATGCTTAGTTGTTGATTAAATCAATAATTAACTCAAGCTGTAAAATATTGTGTAAGGAGGGAATGGGAGGAGGGGAAGGAGTGGGAATTTGGATTGGTATTTTTTTTGAAAAAAATCTTATAAAAAGAGCTAATAAATAATAAGCTTGAGCTAATAGACCAAGAAGGTTATAATTTAAAAAAAAATAGAATCATATCATCAATTCATTGCCATTTCTAACACTGGATTAAGTAATAGGTATGAACAAGACAGCATTTGAACAAACTGTACATTTTTCCCCTTAGAAATGTCCAGACATATTTTAAATCTAGCAGTCTACATATTGAATGGTATCTGCGTGTTTTTGAAAGAGCTGCTCATCTGAATACTGTAAGAAGTATGATGAATCTTTGATGTAAAGAAACCACATGCCTTATATAACAGCAACTTTGGAAATCAGTATGGTGATTTCTCAGAAAATTAGGAACAATCTACCCTGCAGTACCACTTTTAAGTATATACCCAAATGATGCTCAATCATACCTTAAGGACACATGCTCAACTATGTTCATAGCATCTTTATTCATAATAGCCCGAACCTGGAAACAATCAAGATGCCCCTCAGTGAAAGAATAGATAAAGAAAAGGTGGCACTTTTGCACAATGGAGCACTACTCAGCAGTAAAAAATAATGACATTTGAAATTTGGAGGTAAATGGATGGATTTAGAAAAAAAAAACATATTGAGCAAGCTTAACCAGACCTAGAAAGACAAATATATTATGTACTCACCAATAAGTGCCTTTTAGATATAAAGAAAAGAAAAACCAACTTACAATCCACAACCCCAGAGAACCTAGACAACAAAGAGGACCCTAAGAGAGACATACAGAAATCTAAATAGGAAGGAAAAAAATACAAGATCTCCTGAATAGATATGGGGGTCACAGGTGAGGGTAGAAGGGTAGAGGGGAGGAAGAGAGGGGAGGAGAAAAATGCATAGTGCAATAAATAGAATAAAAAAGGAATAAAGTTAGATGTGACAATTTTATATCTTAAAAAATGAACAATCAGCATCACCGTAGAGATTATCTTAGAAGAAACTCACAAGGGTGGAAATATAATGAATATGCTAAATATTTTACTAATAAATCATAGTCATCTATCACTACTGGTGTGGAAATAAACAACTCAAAAGTAAGGAAAAACAAAACAGAAAGGAACCTAAAAGATTACATAGTGCACATTCTTCATTTTATATTTAGGAAGTTAGAGTCACAAACTTGTACTGACTTTCGCCCAGTAACATTTTATTGTAAAGTTTATTACATCCATTATAAATCATAACTGCCTATGATTACATTGTTCATTATTTTTAATCTATAGCTAGATTACCCTGAAAGAAAGAAACAACTAACTGTGTTTTGACAAGAGTTGTTGAAAGACATTGTTGGCTGGTTGAGGTTGCAGTCCATCATAACCTGGCAGCTTTTCCCAAAAGCTTGAAAACTCCCTTCTTCCCCAGTCAAATTTCCAGCTCTTTACCTGCCCTATCTGGAGAATGTCCCTGGCCTTGGAGGGCTGACCTTATCTGAACGTTGTTTCCAAAAAAAAAGTTGGAAACAAAGTTCAGATAAGGTGCCTGATTTATCTTTGATTAAACCTTGTCATATTTTCCTGCCAAAAGGTATGCTTGGAACTCTGCTATAGGACCCTACTGCCACATATGAAGCCTTGTGATATGACCATGCCATTTAATGCAAATTAGAGTTTGTCGGCAGACTCCCCAATGCTTTGTTTTCCTTATACTCTGAAATAAAGTTGGGTTCTTTCACTGAAAACAGAATCCTGGATGGCTATCTACATTTGTGCTCACATACAAGGAAAGACAAAATAGACTGGAAGGAACATCTATTTAAGAAAAGCACTGTGAATAGAGGAAAAAATTAATCCATTTAATTACTGAGGTTTAGTCCTTCAACCCTCTCTCTAAAAAACACTGTAAGTCCAGATCAGGGCCTGGCTCTCTGTCATCACAAAGGCTTCCATTGGCAGCTGATGAGAGCAAATACAAACATTAGGTGGTGAAAGCTCAAATTGGAGCTCTCCATAGGATCCTATCCCTTAGAGATTAAAGAATTCTAAAAGCCAGTCCTGGTATTCTCCTCATAAGCAAAGCAAGATTCTGAACATTATGGATGGAGATAGTACTAACAATGATGAAGCCGACACTGATATACTAATGGAGATGCCAAACTGATATTCAAAATAAGATACAAATGCATAGCCTTGCTATTGTGTATAGTCAGTCCGAGATCTCAGAGTTGGAAAGTTTCACTCATTTAAACAGGATCAAGTTTTGAAATAAACTTGAAATTTATCCAGGACCAGCACATCCAATCACTGATATGTGAATCTTATATACTGGAGAAGTAGGTGAAGTGAATTAAAAACATGACAGAAGCAACAAATAATATGATACAAATAGTATATACAGAGATACACAGAGCAGAAAGAACAACAATCTCAAATACGAAGGTCAGAATAAACTGTAGGGGAAATGCATTTATAACAAGACTTTAAGGAAAATTTATACCAAGACTTAATAAGTGCAAACAATTAGTTATGAGAAAATCTTAAAGAACATTCCAGGCAGAAAATCTCAGCCTTGAGGGTATCTGCATATGATTTGGACTTATGTGTGAAGAATATCAAGGAGACATGTAGTACTTGATTAAAGTGACCTTAATAAAAAAAGTGTTAAACTACGAACTTACAAGTTTTAGAAGGGAATGACAGACATTTTTGTCTTCGCGCATAATTGACTATAACATGAAAAATGGCAGAAACAAAGGCTCAATTCTACCTTCATCAAGAACAAAGACGATGATAAAGAGGCATGCAAGAGTTTACACCCAGGCTCCCGGCTGAGTTCCTGCCAGCGTGATGATTTTCATCCCAAGTCGGAGAAGAGCAGTTTGACATGGAGGACCACGAGCTCTGTTCTAAACTCTCTGTATCTGAAAAGCCCATTAAACTTTCTGAATTGATATTGTGTAGGCAGCTGGAAATATAAATCTTGATTGTGATGAGAAACCTGGGTAGAATACATCAATTTATGAGCTGTTTGCAGGCATTATATTTTACAGCTACAAAGTAGAACAAGTTCACCAAATAAATGAATAAGATAAGATGAAAATACTGATTAAGATAGACCTCTAGAGCATGCTAAGTTGATTCAAGGAGAGAGTGCTGCTTGTTCAAGTACAAAGTTCTTAGAAAAGAGATTATTTAGAGCGTGAAAATCCTTTGGCCACCGAGATAGTTAAGCAGGCAAAAATGTTTGCCTCAGAAGCCCAATAACCTGAATTTGCTCCCAAATATCCACAAACACAAAACTTCTGTCTTTTGTGCAAACAGTGTAGCATGACCACAGTTATACTTATGTATGCACAATAATAATAAATGAAGTATATTTAAAAAGAAAAAAAATAAATGGAGAAATAACATTTAATTAGTTCTAAGTAAAGGAGCTTTCTATTAGGCAAAATTGGACAGAAGTCAGTTACAGATAAAATATGTATATATGTGAATAATATGGGAATATAAAATATATAAAATAGAATGTGGGAATATATGAATGAGGATCAGCAGTATTTCACTTAATTAGATAATCATATATTTCAAAGCCTATCATTGGTGTCCATCAATAACACAGACTTTATGCTGCAGCCAGTGAGAAACTGTGGGAAAAACTTTGCACAGAGCAAGATTGTGAGGAGAGTGGTTTAGGGAAATTAATCTGTCGGCACAGTCTGAATTGGTTTCAAAGAGCTTGAGTTTTGTCTTAGAAAAACAGATTTAGAGAATAATAAAGTGATGAAGGAATATTTTTTCTATTTCCTTTAGTGTCTCCTTTTAGACCCCCATCTCTCTGCTGTATGTGTTGTATTATATTGGCACATGGAGTCTTGCAGATAATCCCTACTTTATATCCTATGAGTTCCCTCACAGTTCCTATAATATAAACATCATCAGTGTAGGTGGGATTTCTACTGTGTCTGTTATACCCACATATTAAAATAGTGTCTGGAACATTATAAGCATTCAAAAAGTAGTTGTTGATTAAATGATTCATTGGGTGAATTAAGTGAAGGACAGAGACTCAGAAATTAGTTGCATACGGTAAAGCGCCACATTCTATCAATCTTTCTCATATCTCACACTACTATTTTTTCATGATTAAACTTTTTCCTTTAAAAGGTATTTAAAGGTAATAGTCCTTTAAAGGTTTTATGTCTGCTGTGTAAGTGCTGGGAAGTTAAGAGAAGGTTAAATTGAAAAAAAAAATATTCTAAAATAGATGAGGGACAAAAGCAAAAGAAATTTAAGAAGCTCCTATAAAAACTATTTTAATAAAGGCGAGCTACTTATGTCAATGTTGACAAAACCTAAGGACGTAACGTAACATATAAGACAGTGTGTATGGAATAGGGTCAGGGTTATACAATTATGTGAGGTTTGGTATGGTCTCAAAATTAACTGCAAAGAGGGTAAATAGTTTCATATTTCTAAAGCTTTCCGTATGAGAAAATGTCAAGTCAAGAATAGAAACAGGGAATTCATTAGTGGAATTCTTTTTAAATATGGAACCAAGATCATCATCTTTATTAGTATAGCCTCTGATATGGACTATAAGATAGTTCGAAATGAGGATAAAGTAATGTCGTAGATGCAGACTTGCTGGGGGAAACAATGCAAAGATACAGTAAAGAAACATATCAAAACAACAAAAGAAGAGGAGGCTTTAAGTGGTGGGTAAGGATGCATGGTTTGGAATATTACTTGAGGAAAAGCATCGCTGTAACAAGAGGAAGGATATGTAGTTGTAGAAGGTCAGAGGAGAATCTGAAATTGACAGGACCAGGCTACTCAATATGGAATTCTCTACTAGCCGTGTAAAGGTCATGAGAGAACTGATAGCAAATAATTATTAGCCTTCAGGATCAGGTTTTGAAGATGTGATAAATTTGTGGCAAGATTTACCACACTATCTATAAAGAATAGGAATAAAAGAGAAAGTAGTAGTAGGCCAGTCTTCTAGAAGGATTACTAATTTTTTTTATTTGAATTGATGCTAAAATATCCAGTACTACAGGTCTTTAGAATACTTGGTTTATAAAATCTTTTCTCTAAAGACAGTTTGTTCTGCTGACTCTCCATCAATTGTTCTTCCCTTTGTCAATTTAGAGGATAGCACTGCAGGGTCTATATAAATAGATAGACACATTGTAAAAGTTAATTAAGAAAAATATTGATGAAAACATGATTTGTTTCTGATGTTTATCAACCAAAATGGATATTAACCATAGTCTTACAGGATAATAGGCTCAAAACATGCATTTTCTGGTGTGTTTAATTGTGGTGTTTTTATGACTATTGTGATTCAGTAAAGTAATTGTCTTGACTTTATTAATGACTTTATTACGTGGGAGAGTATACTCATGTCTAGGCAAGAAAATAGACTTTTAGAGAGTTTTCTTACTATCACAGAGACTGGAATCACCTATGTATGGGTGACTTAGCCTCCACAAAGCAATTTCTCCTGTATTTACCTACATGTGGAAGCAAATAGTCAGTTTTTAAGTGTTCTGGTATTTGGTTTCCTTCATTCATTAAAGTAGACCTAAATATATATATTTCTTGTTAAAGCTTAATTTGATTACTGTGTCTTAAAAAAGTATCTTGAAGGCTTATTTTAATTGTAAATAAAAACTGTTACAAATCTCTTCTTATGAGTAAGAACTAAATTGAAAACTAGGACCTTGTTATACTCTGCAATGACATTTTTTTTTTGCAACTTAAAGTAGGGTATCCCTACCAAATCAGAAGTTGTAACGATCCATTCTGCCCTATAACTGACATATTCAGCTTTCCTTATTTTTTTATTATATATGTAAGTTCAATAACAATTATTCATATGGCTGCTGTCAAGAAAAATAATCTCATCCAATTTTGGTGTTGCAAGAATTTGAAGTTTTTTGAATATTGTTATAGTAAGTGATTGACAGAGATAATAAATGTTGTCATGTCTGTTATTTCTTTGCTTTGGAGATTGAAAAATTCTCTTTTATAATTGAATTGTTTTAGCTAAACTATTTGCATATAATGACTTTTTACAAGTGACTTCTAGAAATACATTCAGGAAATCTTTTATTCACTATTAATAATAAATGCTTTTCAAGGATATAGACATTTGATGTGAATTCTCACAAATATGTCCCATGAGTTTTCCCAGCACAAATGCAAAAGTATTAATAAATGCACCAATTTTAGTTAAGTCCTTAAAATCGATAGTTATACCTTGCATTTATGAGGATTTATGTTAATTAAGAAATCATTTAAAAGTTGTGGTTTGGATGGATATTTCTAAATGTGGTACTCAGCCCTTATTACTGTGAAATACCTGACAATGATCACTTTGTAAACAAATGAATTTTATTTTTGTTTGTAGTCTTTATGGAGTCATTCCATAATTGGCTGGCATTCTTGCTTTTGGGCAATTGGTAAAGCAGAAAGAATGTTATAGCTGCAAGGTGTTGGATAATGAGAAAGAGGGAGAAGAAATGAGAAAAAGAAAGAGATGGCTAAGTGAGCAGAGAAGATCAGGGTCCCACTCTTCATCTGAGTACATGTACTCAATGACTAGAGTATCTCCTATCAGGGCTCATTTCTTACACTTTCTATTTTCTCCAGTAACATCAAGTTCAAAACAGAACACTATAGAAACTATGTGACCATAGAAATTTAGTCTTGATGAAAGTAGTGATGTGTAAATTCCAGAAGAAGTGATCACTGACATCAGTGAAAACGAGGGAGCCTATTTATTAAAAGAAAGTTTTTTAAAAAGTGTACTGCTCTACTATAGAGAGTGGTACAATAATAAAGCTTGCACTTGATAGCCGAATGGTCAGGATCAATGAGTGCAGAGATCCTTTACAGGAGAAGGACACAGGAGGAAATAACCAAAATTAATCTTCAGGTGGAGGCTATAGAATTCCCAAAAGAAAGCCAGAGCTTGGAAAAATTCCACAGCAGAAATCACGTGGCATGATATCCTACTAAACCATTGTTATACTATTTCAGTATTTTAGTATCATTTGAACTTTAGATGTTTCTGATACATTCCAATCATGTATACATTTTGGGAAATAGTATTTTTATTTATTTCTTATGTATGCATGTCCCGTCTCTTTGCCTAAGCGCTACTGTGCCTTAGACTTTAATCATTTCTTACTTTATTTTTAGCTCAAAAGAATGCTTTTTGTAATACCATTTCATATTGCTGAAAGTAATTTGGCTTATTACTTCTATATGCTACCATATATTTTTTGGTATATACTAAATACTATTTACTACTGCTTCCATGAGTATAATTGAATCTGGGGAGTGAAATTTCTTTGCCTCAGTGAATTCCTGGTCATGATTTAAATCTAACTAACCACTAAAGATCATCTTAATCTGTGTTCTCTGTGTGTAGCATTAAGATCACAAAACTTTTTAAGTGGGTTTACATTATTTTGAATCTAAAAGTCACTTGTTTTTCAATGGACAAGAATTGCTTTAGAAAATAGATATCTAGGTAAGTTCCGTGTTTTTTGGAATCATATACAAAGAACTAGAGCATCTCCAAAGTAAGTCTATGTGAGTTACCTAATAAACTCGGCAGGTGCCTTAGCAAAGAACTTTGCTGAGAGCTTCATCTGCAAAAACTTTACTTATGAGACTATTTATTATATATATTTGACATAAAACCAATGAAAATCAACCACCACCACTAAAAGCACCAGTAAAATGTCTAAGAATATAGACCTGGGTACATGGGTTCTCAGTCTGGCTGTCATGTTCTTCCAAGTTCTATGTGTCTGTCCCTTTGTCAGAAAAGGTCATTGTTAAAACATGATGTGTTGATCCTGGTAATAACCATAGAACACCACCAAACACACCACAAGCAATCCATGCACTTACCACAAATGGAATTCATTTATCGAACAAGTCTCCTGTGATTAAATCTGATTATTCCATTCAATTTAACTTTCTATGGCCAATGCTGGTTATGATATATTAAATCAATATGATCTCCCTTAAGATATGATTGGAATATGCCAACACCAAGTATTCATTTCTTACATAATCATAATGCTCATAAACTCATTTAGCATGGAGAGATAGTCTACAATAAATGAAACTACTGATTATTTTCATTATTATCCCATATTTCTTTTTACAAAATAATGGGTTTTGTTATTTCATTTTCAAAAGTGTATCATATACTTTGACCAGATTCCTCTTTCTTATTCTCTACTCTTCCTGTGAATATACTTCTTCTTACCAAGTATCTCTTTTAGTTTTTATGTGTTATACTTTAAACAGAGATTATAAATCAGGTACCTATTATAGTATCATCTGTACCACATTTGTTTTTTTCATCCATAGACTGAGGGATATTCAGATTGCTTCTATTTCTTGACTTATTAGAGACTCTGTGATCATGGAAGGACAGACATCACTTTCAAAGACTTGTTTGCTGTATTTGAACATATACTACTTAGCTACATAAAGAATGAAAATTTATCATTTTCAATAATATGTATGAGCTGGTGATAATCACACTAATATAAATTGAACAAGTAAAGGTAAGTGCTGATTTCAGACATATTTGGAATCTAAAGTCAGTTGGTTTTAAAGAATTTGACAATATAGTTGTAATTATTAAAAGATAGTTTCAAGATATTCTGTCCGACTACCACATAGAACACTGACTATAGATAATAATAAACTAGTACCCAATATAAATAATAATAAATCTTTGCAGAGGTATAGTAACCAAACTTAGAATTATATAAAGGACACCTGCTACTTCATCTATATGTCCATGTTTTCTTATTTGTTTTTAATGAAGTAGTTAATAAACATAAGAGCAAATAAGTGTGGGACTGGAGAGAAGGTTCACAGACTAAGAAATGACCTGCATAAGCACAATACAACAAACAAGAGTAGAAACATAATATAGTGTAACAAAAATACCTTTATATTTGTGTCAATACACAGAAATCCATTCCAATGTAAAATATTTGTGATTAATATTTGTCTTTTTATCCTTTATTCTTATATTCAACTAAATGATAACAAACATCCATAACCCACCAAATAAGCCAACACCAGCTACACCACAACATGAGGAACTGTGTTCAAGGATCTTAGCATTAAGAAGCTTGAGAACTACTCTCTTAAATTTTGTAGACTGAGTTTGTGACTTTGGGCAATGTGTATATTTTAAACTCCTGCCTAGCTATATTCTGCCCTGTCATAGGCTAAAATAGCTTCTTGATTAGCCAACGATAATAAAACATATTAACAGCATACAGATGGGAATCCTACATCAGGCATTTATTATTATTATTGTTGTTGTTGTTGTTGTTGTTATTTTGCAGTTCAACTGTGTAACGAGTTTCTTAATGTCATTTCAGTAATTTGGGGACTGATTGTGATGTGTTTTTTAGACTTGGCCGTGTCTGCATGGTAATGTACAGCTGTTTAAGTGTCTGGGGATAGAAGTAGAAGAAGCAGCATGATCTTTAAAATAGTCCAGTATGTAGAAACATTTCTGGATGCATTTCTACACTTGCAATAATTTTTGGCCATCTATGTTAGACAGGCTGTGTAAGATAGATGGCCTAACTCTGTGACTTTTGCCTCTCTACTATAGCTTACCTTGAAATATATTCAGTTCATGCAGATGTATCTCATAAATCACATTGCCTTTGTGCTCTGCACATTGCCATCTGATACTAAAATTTCACATAATAACCTTGTATGATACCCAGTAATATAAAAGTTTGGTAACTGTGAATCAACCCAACCCCATGACTATGAACTTGGGCGGTATGATCTCCAAGAGATGCAGTGCCCCAGGCTACAAAAATGAAAGCTCATCATAGACTCTTTATAGAAGAAAATGTGGGTTTTGATAGTCCTATTGCTGAAAGTTACCACACTGAAAGGGAAAAATAAGTTTATTCTTTTTTAATTTATTTGAGAGAAATAAAATTATTTTCATAATTATTAATTGATATTTTTACATATTTTACATATCTATAAACAAAATTTTGTTCTTATAAGCTTTGCTCTTGTGTGAGCAGGATCATGGTAAAAAATCAAATTATGTAGCAGAAAATGCTCTGTGGTAAAAACAAAGTTTTCTAGAGATTCTATCACTTGTTTGAAAATCTCTTTGATTCCCAGGTTCCCTATGCAACATCCTGAAGTATTAGGTTTTTTTTTTTTTTTCTGACAGATTTATTGAGTGAATTAACTTAAGAATATAGTGTTTTACACAGACACTCTAAGAACATGAAGCATTAGGAGGTGTGTTTTGGAAACCCTACTCTCCCTAACTGCATCAAAAACATGTATTGAAGCTAGAAACACCATCTTTCCATTACAGGTATATCTACCTGGGTGACTACCTAAGCTGCTTTTCTTTGAAAACCCCTGGCCTTTGATGGAGAGTAGGGTAATTCTACTGTAGAAACCCTGCATCTTGACACAAGTCCTGCTCACACGCCCCCTTCCTCGTAACTTCAACCCTTTGGCTTCCCTGTGGTACAGCGTACATTGCAGTTTTGTACTGTGATCATTGTGTCTGGCTTTTTCTCAGAAAACTGAAAGCACACAGAAAGAATTTCCATAGGGAACAAGGTGCTTAGAAAAGCACTTTGAGAAAGTTGCCACAGGCTTTTCTTTTCTGATGCAAAATTACACCATCATATTTTCAATAAAGACAGAAAGAAAAAAAAAAAACATGCTATCAACAGTGCCACACACCACAGTGGTTGATGACAGGAGAGCCACTTTTTCAGCTTGTTCAAGGCAAAAGCATTGCTGTCAGA
This sequence comes from Alexandromys fortis, assembly GCF_014885135.2. Taxonomy (NCBI): domain Eukaryota; kingdom Metazoa; phylum Chordata; class Mammalia; order Rodentia; family Cricetidae; genus Alexandromys; species Alexandromys fortis. Next base: position 12,871,276 of record NW_026067913.1, on the reverse strand, counting down.
GTTTGCCTGATAGTCACCATTGTTCCCAGATGTAGAAATTGGCTCCAGAAGCTCCTAAGTAGCATGGCTGTCAGCCTTCTCACCTCTGAATAAGACAATAAAGAATAGGGAAGCAAGTTAAGTTAGCTGCCATAATTTCTAGATAGTTCAGTTCAACTTGTCAGCTTTTCCTAAATGGCCCTGGAGCTTCTGACTCCAAGCCCTAGTTCTTCTCACATCTGTCAGCTGCTTAGCTCCACCACATGCATTAATAATGCCACAAAGAGGGAGATAAACAAGTCTCACCCCATGGGCACCGCGCTTAGCCAAGCTACAGTTCCTTTAAAGATGTGTGTTGTATTTATTGAAAGAAAGACTGCAAGATATATTTGATTGATCAAGAGAGATATAAAGAGATGCTCTTACAGAGAACTAAGTTCTATTGGTTTTTATTAGTCTAAGTAAAGTATTTACTCAAATCCAGGGTTCAGCCGAATGCAGTAGTGTTCATTTGAGTCCAGTTGTGACTGTTACAGGACTGAACCCTTATCTGTAACCGAAGATAAATTAACATGCAGATCATCGCCACATTTGGAGCATTATAGTCTTCTTAGTCTAAGGTAAAATTCAGAGCTTTTCTTTGAAGTTTAACTTATGGAAAGGCACTACTAGATTTCCTGCTGGGGAAAGTATAGCCATTCCCACCTGCTGTGCCTCTGAGTTCAGCAATGTTTCCCAGAAAGCTTCCAATTTCTGGTCAATGACCAGGTATGGGATTGGGCAGTCTATTGTGATACAGGACTTCTCTGATGACAACGTATGAGGGAGAGATTGTGGGGTAAAGGGAATACTCCTGCATTGCTGGTGGGAATGCAAGCTGGTACAATCTCTTTGGATGTCAGTGTGGTGATTTCTCAGACAATTAGGAAACAACCTTGCTCAAGACCCAGTTTAGGGTATATATCCAAAGGATGCTCAATGGTGTCACAAAGACATGTGCTCAACTATGTTCACAAAAGCATCATTTGTCATAGCCAGAACCTGGAAACAACCTAAATACCCTTTGACTGAAGAATGGATAAGGAAAATGTGGTACATTTACACAATAGAGTAAGACACAGCAGAAAAAAAAATTACATCTTCAATTGTGCAGGAAAATGGATGGAGCTAGATAACATCATTTTGAGTGAGGTAACCCAGACCCAGAAAGACAATTATCACATGTACTCGCTCATAGGTGGCTTTTAAACATAAAGCAAAGAAAACCAGCCTACAAATCACAATCCCATGGAACCTAGACAACAATGAGGACCCTAAGAGAGACATACATAGATCTAATCTATATGGGAAGTAAACCATGGGGACCTTAGGAGAGGGTTGACAGGGAGGGGAGAGGCAGTAAGGATAGCAGAAAAAAATGTAGAGCTCAATAAAAACCAATAAAAAAAAAGAGAGTTGAGTTTAGAAACTTTACCCTTCTTCCTGAGATTTCTTATAGCTATACTGTAGTCCAAGTATAAGGCCAAGTCTCCTTTTCATTTTTGCTTCCACAGGTCAGAACTATATTATTCTCTAGAGGATCCTTCCCACACTTCTTGTTTCTGTTCTGTTCCTCTCAGATATTTCCCAGCAAGGCTCTAAACAGTATGTTCTTTTAGTTTCCTGTTATTTTACATGACCCAATGAAATACAATGGCTTTAAAGAGACTGCAATTACAAGTGTTTTTGAAAGAACTTGCAATTATTTCCCTTGAGCAAAGAAACTTATTAAATGTAAAATATAAATAAATAAAGTAATTCCAAAATTTATTGTTTTAAGGAAATCATGGTGATCTGGAGATAGACAATATTAGCAAGTAAGCTAAATATATTTTAGAGCTTAATAAGTTGGTCATCATCTAGACATACACGGCTAGTATCTAACTTTATTGCTAGTAGTCTGTCTGACTGACAGAATTCTCTCAGCACTACTGTGAAATTCTGCTTTTGACACTTGATACAAAGCCATTCCTCCACAATGTAGATTGACCACCATTATATTATCTAATAAACTTTAATAGTACCTAAGTAAATGAAAATGGGTTTCAAATATAAAATATGGGCTATGTTTTTCTGTGTAAATTACATCAAAATTTTGCACTATCAATAAAGCAATTATTTTTCAAAGTTAACAACTTATTCTTTCCATGAAAAAAAATTGTCAGTCTCTTAGATGAGAAGTGTTTTTAATATTTATATATGTTCAGTATAACTAAGATACTTTAAAATTTTTTATTAGATGGCAACTTTATGGTTTATTATTTATTTACGCAAATAAATATATTTTTGGAATTATTTTTGTGCTCTTATAGCTTATCTGAGATTCATTCTAGTGTGTAACTGGTTCCAAAGGCAATTTCCCTTCATTTTGAATTTTATGAACTTCAAGGAGTCTAACTTTCAGTATCTATTTGCATAAGTATATTAAACCTGATTCCTCTCCTCTCTGAAGGCAAATGTGGCTCCATTCCTTTCCCAGTCTGATAATAAAACTTCAAATCAATATCTCTAAATAAAGGACTCTTTCCTCCCATTTAAAGAGACAAATATGTTTTCTTGTTTACTTAACATTGGTAGTGATACAATCACTAAATCATCAGCCAAAGACTGATTCTTTCACTGTTCCTCTTCTTTCACAAATTGTATTTTGCAAGCAGGTAGACATAATGAATAACATAACAAAATATCTTGATTGAGAGCCAAGATTGCTTGGAATCTCATACTACACTCTGACTTTTCATTTCAAGATTACATCTTTGGTATTTCTAACCCCAACACCCTTGTCAACAAGACAACTTTTGTTTTCTTGGTGATTGTAAATAGTTGAGATATACATATATTCCAGTTATTGTAGGAAACTAACCTGCTTTCTAGCTTCTCTTTTTTGATAATGATGACTAATACTGAAAACTAATATAAGCAGAATGTGAGAACGCTTCTATAATCTAATCATTCATCAGCCTGAGCCAGTTGGGTCCCAAACTCAAAGCCAGTCTAGATAACTAGCGAGATTGCCCACCCCCAAGAGTAAAATCAGTAAAACAAGGAAAATGACTCTTGAAACCAGACAAAACAATGTTCAAATGGAGATTATGGGTCTGTTCTGTATTTTACAGGCTACCAAAAGCAGATTCAGAGAAAGATTCAAGTGTGGCCCTCAACACTGTATTTAAGTTAAAAGCAGTTACTAGATTAGCTACTTAAAAGTGTAAAACATGTTTTATTTTCACTACCAAATACATACATGAAATTTTCTTTCTAATATATATCAATACCAAATTTATACATTTGGATTCTTATTTCCAAATTTTGCTTTAGTTTGGATATATGTATATCAACCATGTGTAACAGGTGATGGTCAAATGTAATCTATCCCATACCCAAAACCTAGGATTCTGACTCTCTTTGTTAACTAGTTCCCACTTCCGTTTAATAGTGGATGACACATCATGCAATAATGTGTAAAAGCCATCCTGGTGCGATAAAATGGATGTTGACCTAACACATGATACTTCAGTATTTAAATTGGGATATTTTCCTTACCACCAATTGGGACCATGGGCTGTAAGATTGCCTCTTTGACTGTTACCATCTCATTTTCATGTCTGCACCGTGAGTGCTCGTATTGATAATTCCAAGGAATAATTCTTAGTTTGTGATTCTATAGATTTTTAGCACATCATCTTTATGGTTTATGTCTTTGTTCCTGTTATGTTTGTCTAGGTCACCCTACTCTTTACATTATTGCTTGTGAACATGCTAAACATTGACAAGAGTAAGATTTCTTCAGAATCTCACATATTTCTAAATCTAATCAGACACTAATGAGTTGATCTTTTTTTAATTTTAAGAGTTGTTTTCTCTAATATTACAATTCCAACCAGGAATTATGGTTGTGAATTGAATGAAATGTAAGATATTTTCCAGTTTTTTGATTTTATGAAATATAACCTGGTAACTATAGCAGTAAGATGAGTTTTCCTGATTTCTTTTCTACTTTTCTATTGCTGCTGTTTCTTATAAGAAAGCAGAACTTCTTTTTAGATAACTACAGTCCATTGTTTACAGAACCAGGACATTCAAGGCCTGAGTGCCACTGACATTCACTGACAGCCACTGACTGCCACACTACCCCTGACTGCCACTGACTACCATGGACTTCCCTGACTGCCACTTACTGCCGTGGACTACCCTGACTGCCACTGATAACTGCCATTGACTGCTCTATCTGCCACTGAGTGACCCTGACTGCCTTGATGACTGCCCTTGACTACCGCGACTGCCTCAGACTGATATTGATGACTTCCACTGACTGCCACTGACTGCCCCAATGACTGTCACTTACTGCCACTGACTGCCACTGATGACCGCCACTCTCTTTCTCCACATAACACTAAGACAGTAATTAGAGCATGATATGACTATATCAGCTTTATTGGGAATTTTCTCTAAAGCTCAATAATTAGTAAAGTTTGATGAAAACAACATTGTTAAATACTTATATTCATGTAATTTTTCTTCCTGCTGTATATGTAAGCTCCTTTGTGGAGGAACAATATTAAATATATTAATCATACACATTTTAGTAAATAACGCACTTGTGCTAGGATATATATGACCTTACCTGGAGAAAACAGACGAATCAGAACTATTAAAAATTTTCTGGGTATATTATTATATCTTTAATGCATACGTCTTTCGAATTATTATGCATTCTCATCTCAAGGCAGACTTTTGGTAAAGTTAAGGTAATGAAGACTTTATTTGCCTGAGGGGACACAAGAACCATGTAAGAAAGTGAGGCAATTGAGCAATTATATAGCATTTTAAGAGCACTCTGTGCTACTCACAATTGGATTTCCATTCCTAGAAGACAATTTTTGTCATACTAGCAGAGCAGTTTTCTTAAACCTCACTCATCTGTGTTTTTTTTTTATTCCCAGAAAAATGACCCAATTCTACAAAATACATTTTGTTTCTGAAAAACTAATACTTATATCATAGTTTGAATTTAGAGTTTGTTCTTTTTAAGTTTGAAATAAATAAAATAACTTGTAAGTAAGACTTGTGAAAACAATGTCCTGTGCCAACTGCATATTACAAATTTTGTCCATATTAGTATCGTTACATGGTCAGGAAGAGAGAAAATGAAGGTGGGGTTGGGTAATGTACCAGGAAACAGCAAGAGGATGTTTGAAATCTGCATTTCTCTGGATGTAGGGAAGAACCCAAATTGGAAAAATAGTTAGATAAATACAATTTACATTTAATTCCAAAATCTCATTACAGTTTACAACATTAATCTCTAGGAATACAACTCATTTGCCAGAAGTTGTTAATAAGAGCAAAACTGACCAAATGAAAAGATACAATTCTCCCTTTTGCTTTTTTCTCCTTCCTGACAAATATAATTAGCAGTAACACAGAGGACAACGGGAACAAGAACATCTTCAACATAGGGAGCCATTTCACACAATGGTTAATGGACTGTTTTCTTTTTTTATGTAGTTACATGTTTTTTTTTCTTTCCTTCAGAAATGTTGACTGTGTTCTATATTTAGCTTTAATAGACTGTCTAGCACTTGATGGGATGCCTAAATGCAAATGATAACATGCTGTTTCTACTATCTATGCTTCTTATTAGTTCTGGAAAATAGAAAATAACATCATTCCTTTTCCTAGAGATGAAAGAGGGATAAAGAAGTAACTCAAATTACTGAATTACTTAGAGTGGACCCAGACACCTATCCAAATACATAGCCCACTAAGAAATGGAAGTTGTAAAAAGAAGTTCCAAATTCTAATGACATCAGTTGTATTTCCCCTTTCCGTATTGACTCCATGTGTACCTATGCTTCAGGAGCCAGAGAACGTTCTCATGCTTACTTGATAGTAAAATCTAAGGAGAAGATTATTTGACCTTTAAAAGGTCTCAGGTATGCAAGTCTGTGAATTTGTCATATCCTATAAGGCTTACTGGGACTTAGTTCCAGGCCCTGTGGAGCACTGCTACCTTAAGACATCTACATGGCTTGCATAATCACCCTACAGCCCAGTGAAACAGATGCTTTTATTAGCTGGGTGTAATGGGGAAACTGAGGCTTAAGGATTTTTGTGTCTTGTATAATTATATATGGTTAGGGAACACACGAGTTCAATTTTTAAACCAAGCATTTTGCTCTCAGTCTGTCAGCCTAAAGACTCTGATTTGTACATCATCCCTTCCATGTTCTTCATAAGCCAATCAGGGCTGGATGTCAGAGATATGTGAAACTTGTATTTCTTGAATTTGTGTCAGATTTCTTTTTTTGTTCCTGCGTAAATAGTTGTTTGCCCATCAGATCCATCTGGATTGTGTGACAGTGAGTCAATCTTCCTCTTTGACAAACATGTTTTGTCTGTGCCACGAATTCAACTATCATCAGGAAAGACGTATCTTATAAAATGATATTGTTACTGAATGTTTTTCAAGGACCGTCCATGCAGTCACTAAACATGGATCGGGGGGGGGGGGGGGGGGATCCATGGAAATTATAAACAACAGTCAAGGGAGAGTCTTTGTAGTGAAATTACAGGAATGTCTCCTCAGGTGAAAGTCAAAATAAGGATGAATTAACTCCCAAAGCAATTTCAAAAAGGTGAAATTCAATGATATTGCAGTTGTTGGACCAGGTGTTAAAATGTTATTGGGTGTTAATTTAATTTTTATCCTGTCAACACTCATCTGAACTGTAACAGCTGCTAAATATGGTTCCACAAGAGAAAACCATTCTCACAGAAGAAGCAGATGCCTAATCAATAGGTCCAATAGAAATGTATGGCTCAGCCAGGCAATCACATGACAGTAAGTGAATCCCACAGGACTCCATCTAACCTGAATGGTAAAGATCTTTAATGATAGCATGCTCATTCAAGCAGAAAGAACAGGAGGCTGAGAGTGCTGGACTGGCTTCTTATTTATTCCTTTTCATTTTGTTTTTAATTCTGGCATGACCTTGCATTGGGTAATAAGCAGGCTCCCTATTCCTTTGAGCTGTGTGAGGTATTGTAGAAGTTGTTTCAAATCTGTTGCTATTTTCATTCCTTTATTATTGTATAGGACTTTCACAGGTTATGTTAAAAATCATTTTATAAAAACTGAGCTCACATCCCTGTAGATTATAATATGAAGAGACATTAATGATGATGCATAACTGTTAATAAAAATCTGCATTATAACTCAGGTGGATGCTAATGAGTGACTTCCCATCTGAGGAAGAAGAATTTGGGATCTGATTAATTTCTTGATAACTGTCATTGCAAAAATGTGAAATATGCAATCTTCCCTTTTGTTACTTTCAAGCAGAGGGGTAAATTAGCATATTTATAATTTTACCTAGAACTTAAACTCTATAACATCTTTTTTTTTTTTTTTTTGAATTTTTCGAGACAGAGTTTCTCCGTAGCTTTTGGTTCCTGTCCTGGAACTAGCTCTTGTAGACCAGGCTAGCCTCGAACTCACAGAGATCCACCTGCCTCTGCCTCCCAAGTGCTGGGATTAAAGGTGTGTGCCACCACTGCCCGGCTCTCTATAACATCTTAATACCACATTGAGCAGGCCTGGTGTGCCAGGGAGTCATAAAGAGTTTGTGTAGGGGTGTTAGAGAATCCTAGAGCTCTATGGATAACTGAGGTTCTTTAGAAGATGAAAACAACTGTGTATTTCCATAAATAGAATTCAAATATGGCATAAGTGTTAAAATAATATATATATTAAAAAGTCAAATGTTTAAATAGGATACAGATAACTTGGTAATTTTTCTTTGTCAGATCTTCATGGGAAAGGTGGCTATGGTTGCTTGTCTTAAATGTTCTGCTAGAGAACACAGTCTTTCTGTTTGTATACTTGGTGAAATAAGAATTTTAGTGTCGTTCTCTCTGCAAATATATGGCTACTAGAAAAATGTCACTTAGGGAGTAGATAAAAGTAATTCTGTCATCTTAATGCAGAAAAATGCTGGGCTTGAAGATGGTAAAACAGGAATGCTATTCCAGCTCATGAATTGGTGAGAATCCTGGGAGAACTCAGCTCCTTGGATCAACATCAGTTATTGCAGTACAAAACACACATCTGAAATCAAAACCACAAGTGAGGCTAAGAAGAGGAACAGAGACTAACTTTAAAAACAACCATTTTGAAAGGGTGAGTGTGTAGTCTAAGTCACAGGATACAATGTAAAATAAATAACTAGTCCTTTAGTCTTTGAAACTAGAAGCAAAACCCATTATTGGTTATGTTAAGCATTACGACAAATGAAATGGGACCCAATTTGTGTCAGATATTTCAGATTGTGAAGCAGGCAATATGATTAGGTATTCCTTCCTTCTCTCCTTTGTCCTCAAGCTATGCTTTTCCCCCTGCTGGCTTATATTTCTCATCAGTAAGAAATGAATGTAGATGGAACAATTTGCTGGATGGATTTTGAGCAATTGCAGAGAAGAAGTATGGGCTTACAGGTTAAATTGGGTTTCTCAGTGTGTTAACACATTATCAAGCTCATTTATAACCTGCTTTCTTATGGATGCAAATGAATTTCATTATATAATTTATATAAAAAGATAATAGATTAATGAATGTTATTATTTTTTTACTTTCTCTAATTAGGTTATTACTACATGAGATTAGTTAAATTGTGAAGCTTTTAATGGAAAATTGATGCAGCTTTTCTGAGTCCTGGAAATCTGATTTCTTTGTTCTTTCACTGGAGTGCATGGTGCGTGTGTATGTGTGTAAATGTATATCCATTCATCACCAAAACATTATATTTAAATCAAATTAGAGAAAAATTAGTAAAAGGATTATTTTGTACAATTAATGCATTTAGAATAACAAAGCTAATAGGGAAATTAATGGCTCATTTTTCTTACCACCAAGTGACTTCCAGGGAGAAGAGAATTTATATCTACTCACTGAACCTTAAGGAAGGATTTAAGTACAGCACCAGGCAATTTTGGGTACCTCTTTTTCTTGATGACTACATAACCAGTGTGGTTCCTTACAAAAGGAGAAGAGATTGTGGACTGTAGGCTGGTTATCTTTTGCTTTCTGTCTAAAAATCCCTTATGAGTGAGTGCATACTATAGTTGTCTTTCTGGGTCTGGGTTACCTCACTAGGTTTTTTTGTTGTTGTTGTTGTTGTTCTTTCCATTTGTTTTTTGAATTTCAAGATGTCATCAATTTTTACTGCTGAGTAGTATTCCATTGTGTAAATGTTTCATATTTTCCTTATTCATTCTTTGATTGAGGGACATGTAGATTGTTTCCTGGTTCTGACTATTAAAAGTAATGCTTCTATAGACATAACTGAGCAAATGTCCTGTGGTATGATTGAACATCCTTTGAGTATATGTCCAAAAGTGTTAATGCTGGATTTTGAGGTAGATTGATTCATAATTTTCTTAGAAATCACCATGTTGATTTCCAAAGTGGCTGTACAAGTTTTCACTCCCACCCACAATGGAGGAGTGCTCCCCTTAATCCACAGCCTCTTTAGCTTTCATCGGTGTTTTTTTATCTTGACCATTCTGACAGGTGTGAGATGGTATCTCAGAGTTGTTTTGGTTTGCAGTCCTCTGATGGATAAGAAGCTGAAGATTTCCTTAAGTGTCTATCAGTTATTTGAAATTTTTTTTTTGTTGAAAGTTCTCTGTTTAGATCTATACCCCCATTTTGTAATTAGATTGTTTGGTATTTTGGTGTCCAGTTTCATGAGTTCTTTGTATATTTTGAAGATCATTCCAGGGTAGGGGAGAAGGGTAGAGGGAGGAAGGAAGGGGAGTGTGAAAAAATGTATAGCTCAATAAAAACACTTTGGAAAAAAGAAAGGAGAATGATGTAAACAAAAAACACCAAGCAAAGTGGCTGGAGATGTTAATCACTTATTCCACAAACAACCATGAGACACAGTTATCCTCTTAATCGTAAACTGAATGGTTCATCTGGTGATGGAATATGAAGTCCCTTCACTTCCATTCTTATATGCCATTTGCTTGGGAGTTACTGCTTGCTGTGAGGTTTTTGATACTATGTTATAATATGTCCCCCCTTGACTATTGTCCTACAGCTGTTTGCTGTCTTTCTCCTGAGGAACTTTAAAGATCCAAATATGGCAGTGCTTTCACTAACCTGTGCTCCTCCTCTACATCTATGGCTAACTTAAAATGTCTCATCTTTTCTATTGTTATGGGCTGGTCCCCAATTTGTAACATATGCAATGAATTATTTATCATTTGCCCTCTTCCATACATCTTTATTCTTATCACAGTGCCTCTACATTACAGTTGTACAGTTGAATTTAACAGAAATTCCCAGGTAAGCCTTCATATTAATTTAAAAAGCTTATTCACATTTGCTAGTTGGGAGGAAACGAATACAAGGAGATTAAGATTTGCTCACGATCTCATGATCTCTTGAAACTTTAGAATCCTCATTTACCAAGTTTTGTCCTAATAGTCTTCTGAAGGTAATACTATAATCCTTAATCTTAAGTGTAGCCTATGGCTAGGGAAAGCTGGGACAGACATCTAACATGAGTGTTGCATTTTAAAATATTGAATCTTACATTAATCCTGTTACTAACAAACTCAGAAAAGATGCTCATGTAAGTATGAATATAAATCATGTCAGAGAAAATTGTTTTCTCATTCTATCCCATTATACTGAAGCTTAGGTTTTAAGACATGGGGTATACTGTAGAATCTTGAGAATAACATATACTGATCTGTATCCAAGCACCTTGAGATGATAATACATGTATATGTATGTGCATGAAAGGGTGTGGTGTGTACATTTTTCATTTGTAACCCTTGGTGTATTTCAAATGGAAGCTCCATGAACCCATGGAATGTTGGATCTATTCTTTTCTCTCATGTGTCTTTCCTCTTGCAACAGAACCTGGAGCAGCAGTTGGATATGAACAGAATGAGAATGTGAATGAAACAAAACTCAAGAGTTTAGTCTCCGTCACTGTCCACCCAACACCAACCTTACGTGACTCCTTAAAGTTCCTTGAAGAGCTCTAACTTTGGATAATTTTTTCTGGAAGTAGCTTCATTCAGTTTTTCTTTGCTTATTTCTTTACTTTGCCTTTTATCCAAATGCCTTAGCTGTACACTAATGTAACCTTCCTCCCACTATTATTGCAGGATTATAAATGGTAGTATTTGCTGTTTTGGAGGAACAGTTTGTAGGACAGATAAACCAAAAATAACTAGTAATGCATTGTCTTTAGGGCTTCTTCTGGGGCGATATACATCAGCATTCAAAACTGAAAAGGTACAGGCAAACTACACTCCAAATGAAATGTTAGTGTATGGGCTGACTGAACTCTGGGAAAGAGGAACTGTTTTGTGGAGCAAGTACTCAACCATAAATGATGCAATTTTCCTTGTGCTATAAGGACATCATCTATTTTGACACTCAATTCCAGGTCTTAAGACCCTACTCTAGGCAGATCTTTCAATCACTGTAGAGGATATTTGATATTTTTCAAAACATAGAACTTTTTTCCCACATGAAGATACTGAATATTTACTTTAATAGTCCAAACTGTGAAATTCCCAAGAATCTCATAACTGGGTGCATTACAAAATAATGTAAAATATGTTTTATTGACTAAAATATACTCATAGCATGCGACTGCTCTGTAAAGTTTGGACTATATTTGTAGCATGTGTATTGGTTTACAGATGCAAGGGAGATAGAAACACATGCACAAACACGCATGTGTGTGTGCACGTACACAATCCACTGCTATATAGTGCTAATGATAAGTTTCTTGAAAGACAGAAGGCTAAAAAAATTGTATAAACCACTCATGGCTTATAAAGACATTTCTGATTTTCATTTAGAACACAGCTATTGATTATAAAATTTGATTAGAGAAGGTAAAAGAGGACATTTCTTCTGTAAACAAATTAAGAGAAGCATATTGACTTTAAGAAAACACATTATCACTGAAAATCAAAAGCAATGGGACTTTGGGAAGTCAATCAGCAGTCTAGTCAGATCAGATTTTTTTTATACGTGACTGTTTGAACCATTTGTAGGATGTAAACATTTTCATTGGCAATAAATTCTTGTTTCCATAATTAATCTATGTCAGGATCTGAAGAGGGCACATTACAATTTTGACTCATACACATCATGTTTCAGAGACCACAAAAATCCAAGATGCCTCATGAAATACTATGCAAATAAAAAAATGGACTTTAATATAATTTCTTTTTATTCAGGGATTCATGTTCCTTAATTGCTAACTTCGGCATCCGTGAGAAGTCATAACTTCTTCATCTGAGATGAATAATCATCGTGCCACAGATCAGAGTGACAGAGGTCTGCAGTTGTGGCACTTGGGGGCAGGAAGAGACAGAATCCAGAGTGTATTATCGTCTTTGGCTATAGAGGGAATTTAAGACCAGCTTGAACTCTGTGAGATCTTGTACACATACGCATAACACACACAAAGCCAGCAATAGTCAGCTTACCCCATTGACTTACACCTATTGGAGAGAGAAAACACATCTTTTTTAGCATAAATAAGACAAATAAATGACATTGTAATCAGATCTAATGGAAGATACATGGAATATGACCCAGGTCATTTGTGCGTGTGTGTGTGTGTGTGTGTGTGTGTGTGTGTGTGTGTGTGCGCGCGCGTGCGTGCATGAGTAGTACTTGTTGGAAACAATGTCAAAACATGAAAATTCCAGTAGCAACATCAGTTACATCTTAGGTATAGGTATGTAAGTGATCAGTCTTTTCAGCAGATGTGTATTGTCATGAATAGTTGTAGAACTAAGAGCTAAAACTTTGCTTTTCAAGACAATAGTTTAGGCAGTTTGTAGTTAATAAATGCATAATATGACTGTAAACTTCTTACCATCAAAATAACAATATATACCTTTTCTCTGAAATCTTATGAATCAGTGGATAAAATGGGATTGAGGTAGAGAATACATCACTCTTGAGTTTAATTTACCTTATGTTTCACTCAGTATTTCTGTGCAAGACTGTAGAGAAGAACAGCAAACTGTACTTGGAACAGTTTTTATTCCCAAAGAGGTGAGGCATAAATATTTTGTTCCATTACTATAAAAGAAACTCACAAATCAGTATTGGCACAGGTCCTGTGTTTGTTTGTTCCTTCCTTCTTTTCTTTCTCTCTTTATGATCTCAAGGAAATTTTTATTAGAATTAAAAAGAAAACAAGCAAAACCAGAAAATCTCAGGGCAGACAATATATAACCAGCAGATACCTAGAGAAGGAAGGAAGGAAGGTGCAAAAACCATGCAAGTAGAGCCACTGCTATGGGGTCTTCCACATGACTGCAGAGGCCACATGGTGGGGGCTGAGGCTTCAGAAAAGAGAAAGGAAGCCCAAAATATCAGGAAAAGTATAGTTAGGACACTTCCAGAATCTAAACAGAAGAGATAGATCAAAGAAAAAAGAAAAGTTTTACTTTTGTTAGGAACTCAGAACCTCATGGCTACCGAGCTTGTAGGAGGCAAGATCTGGGGGGAAAAAAAGTACAGTATGACATCATAAGAATAATTATTCTACCTATCTGAACATTCCTTTCTATGAGTGGCCCGTTCTTCCCAAGGGGTGGTCCCTTGACCAGGTGATTGACTTGCCCAGCTAGAATGTTAAGTTTCTACTCAGGCCAGAGATTCTATTTTCTTGGCTAGAAAGATTTTTTCCCACTACTAGATCTTTATTGTTTTAACATTTCCAACTCTGAAAAGGTAATGAGAATATACTAATTTCTTTCTATAAGTGGCACAAGATAATAAAATCATCATTTTAATAATTTATTTTTAAAATTTTAGTAATTATCATTGTAAATGTCAACGATAATAATGAATGCTTTAGATTTTAGTGTTACAAAAGTGTATTATATGCCAAATGAGATATTTGGATAACAGAAATCATTTCACTCAGGAAAATAAGAAGCATGAATAATTCCATGACCCAATTATAAATTCAGCAAATACAAAGGCCAGAAGTTAATTGCTGTCAATAAAGTACATTTCCAATTTTTCTGTAATATTTCTGGATAGATGCATGCTTCACCTTACCTTTTCATCCTTGAACTCTTACCAACAAAGAACAGTACAAAATGTCTCTTTCTCTCTGTAAGATGCAGAGAAAAACTATAGATTTTCCCATCAAGAATTATGTAGTATGAGTTTGAGGATGAGACGAGCTTTGAAAAGCTTATGATAGATAGATTTCTCACAATTTGTTCCTAAAACAAGATAGTTCCTGGCCTTATCATCCATTCTCATCTTGTGGTTTCATACAACCCTAGGTGAGAGCAGTGAAGATGTGGACCAATGTTAGCCAAGTAAACACATATATATGTGATCTAATATATAGTATAATATATTTTAAAGTCATTTTCAAAAATTGAAACTACTATTATATAACACATGACCCTTCATGACCTATCTAGCAATGTAGTTATTCTTACTTGTAATTACCACATACAATGTAATTAATTTATATATTAAGAACACACTTTGTAATTTAAGCAATACTACATTGATAATCCTCTAAAAATAAATATGTCCCATTATAAATTAAAATTTTGTATCATTTTAAGTAAAGTATAATACTAATATTCTTATAACATTTTCTTGACACCTGGAATTAATTTGGAGAAAAATTTTAATCTTTGCAGAGTTTAAACTCACTTTAGTAATGACCACCTTCAGTAATGATTCTTATTTTATGCAAGTATTTATCTTATTTGATATTATTATTTTAAAAAATGCTTTTAAAATATAATTATTTACAAAGTTAGTTATCAAAAATAATTATTTTCTTTTTTTGTGTATATTTGTGTCTGTGAGTATCTGCTACCCATATGTGGGTGGGAGGAGGCTAGAAAAAAACATTGGATCCCCTGAAGCAATTTTGAGTTATTTGGCATTCCTGCTAGGGATTAAACTTGGGTCCTTCAGTAAAATTTCAAATGATCTATCTTAACCATTGACTAATATCCCTAGGCTTCTAATCAGTACTTTCATAATTCTCATCACTTTAATCATAAATGTTTCAGCTAAATTTTATGCATAAGGATTTTAATTTTTGCTTTGCTTTTCCATTTTGTAATGTATAAACATTCAGATAAGTTACTAAGTTTTGAAGATTTGTTTTAAAACTACCTGCCTTGCTAAATTCTCTTATTTATTTTAATAAACTTGAGCTGGCTATATTCATCGTAAGTCCTCATGTACTCCCAGAGTTGCTTCTGATTGCCAAGTGTCCTTCTCTCCAAGAGGCATCTGACTCAAGCTGTATACATTTGCAATATCTGATTTTAACCACACACTCCTCATCCTATTGACCCAGAGTGAAAATTGATACTCTTATCTGAAGGACTGTTCCCTTGAGTATATTTAAACCAGACCAATCTCTGTATTTAATCTGGGTTCATCAGGAACCATTAGCTTTGATTGGTTTGTTTTTCTCCCCCTCCATCTCCAGACTTGATTTTATTGAGTTAACAACTATTTTCCCTTGAGAATATCTACTGCAAGCCTGTTTCAAGTAATTCCAGTATCTTGCTTATAGAAATTGAACTCATCTTTTCTCGCCTTTAGTTTTATTTGAAGAACTGTAATGAATTCTGTATTTGCTCAAATTTGAAGATCTGTGAGAATGAAACAGTCATTTGGATCTGTATCACTTTAGCACAATGTTTATCAAAGCTCTCCTTCATTTCTATATTATACAACCCAGTTAAAAAGAATAAGCATCATTTACTGAAGAATAACAAGTTTGTACCCAATAAATTCTCATTAATCATGATTTAGTTACCATGGTTTATAGTATTTTAAGAAAGAAATATTTGTTCATGTTTTCAAAATACCAGGAAAATAGACTAGTATGTAGATAGGATTATGAAAGAATTATTAAGAACAAAGTAAGTCTCTGAAAATATGTAGAATCATACATTATTCAGGAAGTGGTGATCTATTGAACCCTGGATCATTTCAATCTATGAGGCTTTCTCAACTGTTACGAGTGGTAAGTAAGCTGCGTTACAAGTGCATCCTTTTATAAGGGTAAAACTTTCTTCTATATTTTTCTATAGTAATATTGAGGTGATTAGTAAATAGAAAACCCTGAAGTTATTATTCAGAATGCACATGTCTAGCTCTTTGAGTGTCAGTGACTTATGACCTCAAGTAAATATTGCACCTCTTCTGAGTCTAATTGTTTGTCACTTCAATGAAAATACATCACTCTGAGTGCTTTGCAAAGTGACTTGTGAGATTCAAGTGAGCTTGAATCAGAAAGCCACCTTGGAAAATATAAGTCAACAAAATTATACTCATTACTATGTAGTGGGCTGCTTTTATTATAAATTCACAGGGTTATTTTGTCCTCAGTTTCAAATTTCATATTGCAAGGAGCATACCAGTTTGTCTAGCTTGTCTGTAAAATCATAATTGCTGTGAAATAGCTTTGATAATTACCTTGGCTACAATATTCTGAATAATCCTCAGTTGTACTTAAACTCTGTTAATAAGTGGTTGTTCTTTCACAAATACTACAAATATTATGGAAAAAATAAGATTCCTGAATTTGTTAGGGTTATTACTCCTGTGATGAAAGACAATGACCTAAAGCAACTTGGGAACAAAAAGGCTTATTCAGATAACATATCAAGAGTTACAGTCCACTGAGGGAAATCAAGTCAGGAACTCCAAAGAAGCAGAAACTTGGAGGGAAGAGCTGATGCAGAGGCCCTGAAGGTGTGCTACATACTGCATACCGCATCAAGTTTGGTCCTCATTGCTGACTCAGCCTGATTTTTTTTTTTTTTTTTTTTTTTTTTGATACAGGGTTTCTCTATTGTTTTAGAGCCTGTCCTGGAACTAGCTCTTGTAGACCAGGCTGGCCTTGAACTCACAGAGATCTGCCTGCTTTTGCCTTCTGAGTACTGGGATTAAAGGCGCCACCACCACCCAGCACAGCCTGCTTTGTTTTAGTATCCAGGACCACTATTACAGGGGTGACCCCACCCAAAATATACTGGACCCTCCCATACCAACAACCAATTAGAAAATTTTCTACAAGTTTGCTTAGCCCTATCTTGCAATGCAATATTTTAATTGAGGTTCCCTCTCCTCAAAAGATTCCAGATTACTTCAGTTGACATTAAACTAGCCAGAACAATTTCTTATTTTAATCCCAAGGCTTTATTTTGTAAGATAAACTAATGAGCTGTAGGCAAGAATGAATTCTGAGAAGGCTCCACTTAGGTTTGTAAAGCACATGTTACAAGTATAACATATTTTCACTTAGTTGAGTTTCATATGAGTGTTAGAACATGAGGATAATTAAACTGCATCATTCTTCTGACATTTAGAGTAAATACTAATAGTATACACTAGAAAATGATTAAGTTCAGAGAATTATCCTCTTATCAGTAATGATTGCTAAAAAACTGAAGTGTTAAGTATCTGAAAAGAAGAGCCAAGAAAATAAATACAGGACCAAACAGTAGTGGTGATTTCCCTGAGCTCTCTGTGTTGCCTGAGGTGGGCATTAAGCCGTTAAGATATGAGTATAGGTTTCTTACCTCTCCTTTCTCACTGGTCTTAAATCTAAACTGGTGGGGAATAGTAGAATTTCATAATAATATTAGGGATAAGCAATTAAATAAATTGTATGATGCCAATGTCTCTCTTTTTGCTAAAGGAAAATAAAAATGAAATATCTGAATCATTTTTACATGCACCAATAAAACATGGTGAAGGCAAATATCACAAATATCACACAGGCATCTATGATATGGATTATTACATAAGAGAATATGTAAGAATTTGATACTTCAAAACACTTTATTTATTTATTTATTTATTTATTTATTTATTTATTATAGATTTCTGTCTCTTCCCCACCGCCGCCTCCCATTTCCCTCCCCCTTCCCCAATCAAGTCCCCCTCCCTCGTCAGCCCAAAGAGCCATCAGGGTTCCCTGCCCTGTGGGAAGTCCAAGTATCACCCACCATTACAAACTAGATTGGAGCCTCTATCTTGGTGATGTGGGAGTCCCCTCTGTGTGCTGTGATTACCATATAATCTTTGGAAACTTCTTTGGACCTATAGCAAGGCAGAACTTAGGTAGGCATAGAAAGCTGGAGTGAATGCTAGGAGAAGGAAGGGTGGAGTCAGGGGACGCCACGGAGCTGCCACCAGAGATAGACATGCTGAAACTTTAACAGATTAAGATGTAAGAGTTGACAAATATGAAGCTAGAGCTAATGGGAAAAACAATGTTTTAATTAATAAAGGTTCTGTGTGATTATTTCAGGGCTAAGCTAGCCGGGTGGCTGGGAACCAAAAAAGCGGGCCCTTCCTCTACATCTTGGCTGATACACACATGGGCAGTAATAAAGGACAGAATGCGCCATCTCCCCTTTCACTCCCCCCCCCCCCAGTTGTCTTGATATTTATCTACAACGGGAAGAAAAGGAAGTAAAGAATGGTCCCTCACCTTACTTGGAATCAGACACTGATGTTCCGATGTTCTAACTTTTATGAGAAGAATAGGTTTGGAACTGCTCTTATGTTATAGGAAACAAAGATAATCAAGATTTTGTATTAAAAAGGTTGATATTATGCCTGTTATACTAGTCTTCAATAGAAGAGTGAAATTTTCGTGACATGGAATACATCACAGTGTCTCATTTATTACTGTTATTATTTTTGAGATAGCGTTCTTCCTGTAATCCATGCTGGCCTGCATCTAAAATTCTCCTATATTAGCATCCTTAGTGCTGAGGTTTCAGGCATGTGCGACCAGGACTGTCTCACAGGACCGCATCTTTCCTAATGTGAAACACATTCATAGAAAGATAAGGAAATGGAGAAACGAAATCACCATAACCTTGTCCCTTACCTGTTTGGAATATATGCTGTTAATATGAAAGAATAGGTTTAATACTGCGTTTTTGTTTAATTTTCTATTTAATATTCATATATATACTGTGTTTGGATACATTGTGACCCCACTCAATCTCTTCCAATTGTTCCACTTCCCCCAGTTTCATTCTGCCAAAATGTTCTCTTTCAAAATTTAGTGTCTGATGAGTTCATTTAGTACTACCTGTATGTGCGCAAGGGGTAAGACCATATTGTTTAACACGGAGGGGTAGCCCCTCAGGGTCTCTATATCACAAAAAAGTGGCTCTTCTTCTAGTAGGCATCAACTGCCAGTAGTTTCTCAGGTAGGAATGGGGCTTCATGAGTCTATTCCCTTCAACTAAGGAATTTGGTTGGTCTGATCTTTTGTAAGGTTTGTGCATGAAGTGATAGCCATTGAGCGTTCACATATATAAATGTAATGTCTAGAAAATATTGCTTTGCTATAGAAATCCACCCTCTCTGGACTTTACAATTTCCCTCCCTACCTTTCTTTAAACAATGATCCCTGAACCTCCCAGTGCAAAATTTTGGTATAGTAATAATTTTCCCTTTACAGTCTTATTTTTATACATCTCTCAACCCTCTTCACACAGTAGGTGTCAACTGTAACTGGAGGTTTCTCATCCCACCTGGTTCCACAACTGCTTTTAAAATAACCACTCATAGGCTTAATAGTAATTACATACTGTTTGGCCTATTAGCTCAGAATTATTATTAACTAGCTCTTACAACTTAAATTGAACCATTTCTATTATTCTATATTTTACCACGAGGTTTGTGGTTTGTTACCTCACATCTTACTTCTCTGGTAGCTGTTTGTGTCTCTCTTGCCTCTGCCTTCTTTCGTCCTGTAGTCAGTTTGGCTTTCCCACCTGGCTATATTCTGTGCTGCCATAGGCCAAAGCAGCATCTTTATTAACCAATGATAATAAAACATATTCAGAGCATACAGCATGCATCCCACATCAATCAACAAATCAGAAACAAACAACTAACAAAAGTGTGAAGAATTCAAGATTGTTGATAGTTCAGTTATAAATGGGAATTTCATTTCAAGCTTAATTGCCAATAAGAATAATCTACTTGCCCTGTTTACTTGGACTTTTCTACTGGTATTATCTTTGTTTCAATTAATCCTGGGTAGCCACATTGTTGAGATTTTATAAGTGTAGCTTTTGATATTGCTAGGAGACACAATCTAACAGAAATTTCCCTGATCTTCTGATTCTTAAAATATTTTTTTGCCCCCTATTCTGCAGTGTTCCCTAAGTGTGAGGTTCAGGAGTTGTATCTCTTGGTATTGGGCTCCACAACTCTGCATTTTGATTGGTTGTGTCTTTCTGTAGTTCTCCATCGGATGCAATGATAAATGTGCTTGATGAACGATGAGGGTAGAAGGACAAACTTAAACAAGCTGTTTTTCTTATCCACTTGAGAAAGACTTGAGAGACGCTTCTCCTCTGGTTTATGTTTGTTTATGTAATGATGTGTAGTTATGAAATATTTTTAACTATTAGTACCTCCTAAATTTCTATCAACAAAGGTTTGTATAGAGGTCATTTTCCAGAAGTAGATAGAAGTGGCTGCTTCTGAAAAGGTGGCACATTGAAGAACATAGTCATAAAGACAAGGAGAATCAGCAATGGCTGCACATATGGTCATATGCTTTTATTTTTAAATTGCCTTTTTATGTTTCTATATACTAACTGTTTGTAATTTTATTTATCTGTCCATTCTTCATCAAATGTAACTAAGGATTTGATTGTGATGGTGACTTCCATTGTTTCTATATTAAAAAGTAATTAATAACCACACAAAATTAATTGCACATGTTTAAACATGGGTTTAAGTTTCAAAAGTCTCAAAACATTGAAAACTTCATTTTAAATTCTCTCACGTGTTATAATTGTGTTTCTCACTACTTCTCAGTGTCTTTATCCATCATGGATGGAGTTCACACAGTTCATTCATCAATTAAATAGGAGCAAATTTATAAGTACATTTAGTTTGAAAATGAAAAGATGACATTTCTCTACTTATGTACCACAGCTCTACATCTTAGACATGGATATATAGTAAGACTCAGAAACCACACAATTGGATAAAACTGACTTAATCATGCAAATAAAAAATGAATTATTTTAGTTGAAATAATACCAAATTTATTAGTGCATAGAAGCAAGAATAATCATTTTCAGCTATTAAATACATACCTAGGAAAGGATAATAATCTAGAATTATGTTATAGGAGTAAAAGAAACATTCCCCCAAAACTTTACATCTGAATAAAGTGAATAAATAGAATATAAAAAGGAGCTTTAGCAGTTGTGCTTTTATCTTAAATAACTCTAGGAGATAGGCATGGAAACATTGCAATAGAGGAACTTTGAAACTAAAAACAAAATACTTGATGAGAAGAAATTCTACCATGCTTAATAAGAGCAAAGACAGCATGAAATAAACAAGTTTAAAGAGGCAGGGGTGGGCATAGGTACAGCTACTAGGGAAATTAGACCAGATTCCAGAATCCTTGTGTACCTACTTCAAGAACATAAAGTGATTCATTTGCTGGTTTAAACATGTTGTCTCTTTTATATAGTAGTAGCAATGATATATCTGAAATTTGCTCAAGAGACATCTTGGGAGGCAAAGCAGAGTTGGGAACCAGTGTGTTTTAGTGAAACATGATTTACTCTGACTGAAAACTGGAGTTGGCCACATAGAATTTGTTGGACTATTGTCTCTATTGTATTTAATTGAAAGGTTCCATAATACAAATGTTTTAAAATGTATAAAACATCCTTTCATTTCCACTCTGAAGAGCAGTCCAGTAGTCAGAATTGGATCTGTTAAACCTGACAACTTACTCTCTTAAGGAGACTTTGGTAAGCAATATAGATCAGAAAACAGTGACATTTACAAGGTCAAAAAGACATGCCAGTGAACTGCACCTGGAGAGGACGCTATAATCACAGTTCTGTGGTAGGTTTTATGAGATATCCCATTTGCCTTGAGCATTTGAACACTTAGTCCTAAGATGGTAACACAGTTTGGGAAGGCTCAGTAAGTGTGTCCTTGTTGCAGGACGTTTTTACATGGAGGCAACCTTTGTTAGTTTAATGACTGTCACCATTTTGAGTTCTATCATCTATATTTTTCTTTCTATCTATCATCTATTTATCTATCTCTATATCTCTATCTATCTATCATCTATCCATCTATCCATCTATCCATCTATCCATCTATCATCTATCCATCTATCCATCTATCATCTATCCATCTATCCATCCATCCATCCATCCATCTATCCATCTATCCATCTATCCATCTATCCATCTATCCATCTATCTATCATCTATCTATCATCTATCTATCTATCTATCTATCTATCTATCTATCTATCCATCCATCCATCTATCTATCTATCTATCTATCTATCTATCTATCATCTATCAATAGATTTCAGTATTAATATCTATAATCTATCTATCATAATTCATTTATCTATCTAACTCTCATTTTTCTCTCTGTACTCTCTCCTCCCTCTCTACTTCATAACGGAAGTTCAAACTGTGGATCTCACTTGTACCATATGCTATTCCTGCTGCCTCTGAACCACCTTTGTGAACTTTAATACTCCAAAACTATAATCTCATTTAAACTCTTTTAAAAAGTTACTTTAGTTATCTTGTTTTGTCAAAGTAATAGAAAAGAGTTTAGTAAGCTCTCATTTGGGATATGATATAATGAGATGTACATTCATTTCCACTCGATCAAGATCCACCAGAGTGCTTACCAACCCTGGACTAGCGCTTTCCTCCCTTAAATCATTTTTCTGTGTGTGTAGAATTCATTTTCGACCCACAGATGTTTTGGGGTAATAAAATATGAGCAGACTGAAATTTTCTGTCAGAGCACAAGCTTTAAGCATGTGCATATTTGAGTTCAAGTCTTTTCTCCTCCATGGTAAAGTTATATGTCTCAGTGATCTCTTTCCCAAACCTGAGGTCCATGATGGGAAAAAGCTGAGACAAATTTACTCTGGTCAATTACACCAGCTGAGGCATTCCAGTAGGGAGAACAAGAAACAAGAGTTCCTGACACGGTTGACTGAGGAAGGGGTGAATCAAGTTTGAAATCATTGGCATTTTTGTTGTAACTAAAATTCATGGAACCAGGTGAGGTGATCTAAGGAGAATGATTACTTCAGTTGTTCAGAAAGAGATCAACAAAGTAATACATAATAGCAATCAAAGTTTCTCAGAATAGTAAGTCATTGAAAATTTATTCATAAAAAGAGTTATTGATTAGTTTCTATAATTTTAAGTGCATTCTATTTAAAAATTTTAATCAATATTTGAATTTTTCTTGATAATACACTAAGTTAAAAAAGTCAAATGACTGAATCAAATTTTTGTTTATCTGAGGAACATACCTGCTACTCTAATAGTCCTCAGTTAACCACTGTTTGTTTTGTTTTTCAACTTTTAACAATGAAGCAGAAAATGAAGAAAGTTATCATTTGGAATAAATTGATCTGTCTTTTACTGAAATAAGTAACTTGCTTTAAGACATAATGAGTTTAGATTGCATTGTTTCTTGCTATAAATTTCTACCACAAAATGTATTAAATTTTACTTTAATTATATGAAATAAGGCATTTCTAAATTGATGATAAATGTGGCTTTAAAGTGCATATGAAATTATGCTCATGGTAATTTGTTAAATTATTATGGAGATTTCACACTTCCACAGTAATCTGCTTAATTTGCATTTTATTTAATGAAGGAGTCCTGTCATAAATTCCATTCTCTTTCCATTTCCACTCTTATGTTTTGCAGTGGCTGCATGAACATCTACAGAGACGAGTTTTGCTAATTCTGTGTCCCAAAAAACTTACAAACAAGGTGGGTTGTTGGGTTTTTTCAAGCTCTATTAAAACTTCATGCTGCGTTATGCTCTGCGAATGCTTTTCAACAATGCTTTGAGTTATTATTATTACTAATTAGCTTGTCTTTTTAAGGAATCATTTTTAGAGCATAACCTGGAGTTCCTTCTCTTTCTTTCTTTCCATTCAGTTCATTCAAAAGACCTAGACATAATCCTCAAAAGTGATTTTTGGTGAATAACTCATCCTATTTGATAACTGGCATGGCTTACTGAAGTCGTAAGTCACAAACAATCACACATCAGTTTGGAAGTATGAACAATAGAGAAGCTATTTATTTAAAGAGTAAAAACTTACAGATCACCGTCCCAGACAACAGCCCTCTGCTCAATCAGGAAGGGAGCCTAGTCGCCAGAAGAGGAACTGGAAGCCAGAGTGAGAGTAGAGGGAAGTGGCTGCCTTTTTAAAGGAGAGAGACCACGCCCCAGTGGGCTGGTATCTCAGCAGCTATTGGCTGAAGGAGTGGCAGGAGCTCCCGCAACAGCTTACTTTAATTCACTGTTTGCATATAAACCCATTTTGATAAGTGATTCTCAAAGTAAGTGTGGCTTTCGAGGTGCTTTTCTGACTTGAATATTTTCAGTTGCTGATTGGTCAATGACAATTTCAACTATAATTTTAACCATTTTAAACCGTTTGTTTTCCTTTAGCTGTCACTCTGATAATATTATACAGCATTTTAAAGCTTGATCTAACTTTATTAGTATGTTCTTGGAACAGTCCTGCTTAATAGACAAAGGTAATAATTGGACAACATGTCTGATATTGTAAAATTAGAATATCTAGAAACAAGAGTTAAAGCAATCTCACTCTGAGATGAAGTTAAAATCCTGACCTCAGTTTTACTTAGTCTTTTATTGCAATCAGTTAACAGCTCCATCTAACAACATCAACATCAGATGTTGGTGTGGCAGAATTTTTCCTAGCTCATAGGACATGTTCCTTCATTCTGGTGGTTTTTTTTTTTCCTACAGCTGTGCCATTTAATATAGAAGGGAGTCATTATTTGGATATAATTATTGACAAAAACAAAATTGCATTTCCTTGTTGCACAGACAATGATATCACTGTCCAGTAGTTTCATGTACTAAATACTATTTTATTTAAAACATACAATCATTAATCATTTTCCTTACCACAAAATTTCTACATGACATCTTGAACTAGAGACTTCTGGGTGGGACTCAAATCCAAGCTTATAGAAGAGGCAGATAAAGCAAGTTGTGTGAGAAAGGATTAATTCCTAGAGATGACATCTATCAACAATTTTATTCACCAGAACCTGGACAAGCTGCTAAATGCAAGAGAAATTCAGAAAGGTAAAGCTCTTTGCATGAGCAAAATGCAAACTCCTAGTGAAAAAAACCACTAGACCCTGCCGAAACTTGCTGTGAATCTTCATTTTTGAAAATGGGAGAGATCTTGCTGGATTGCCAAGAGTACTCATGAGCCCTGGAAAAATGAAAAATAAAGGAGTCAGGATGGATGGAAAGCTTCCAATAAATACAGTGTTGGTGTAGATGTGAAATGTTTATGTACCTGAAGAGGATGAAAATTCTACAAGTTTGTTTCAATGTTAGTATATGCAAACCATGT
This sequence comes from Alexandromys fortis, assembly GCF_014885135.2. Lineage (NCBI taxonomy): Eukaryota > Metazoa > Chordata > Mammalia > Rodentia > Cricetidae > Alexandromys > Alexandromys fortis. The sequence continues at coordinate 12,845,729 of NW_026067913.1, read as the reverse complement.
CTGAAATGGATCATAAAAGCTATAAAAGTATCCTATTTCAGTGTGAACTTCTTTTTGTATGATTTTTGTATGTGATTGTTTGTTATTTGAAGTAAATACTACACAGTTCTATAATCATTGTTGGAGTCAGAATTTAATTAGGAGAAAATTGAATGTTTGTTTGTAGTGAATGAGATTCCTTTTCTAGTATGGTGCATGAACAAGCAGTTTTGGGATCATCAAAGAGATTATGAGAAATGTTTAATTACTTTTCCTATCTAAAATTTTCAGTTTTGATTAAAGATTGCAATAGAAAATTAACATTCATTGTCCAGAAGCAAACAAATTGCAGTTTGTTTGCAAGGTTGTCTTTTATACAATCAAAAGGAAATGAATTATTTACTATGATCAAATAAAAAATAAAATGAAGGAACATAAAATATGCCTTGTCATTTAATGTATGATTGACTACCAGTCAATGAACAGAACTATGGAAAAAGAAGAATTTTATTTCTTTTAATGGCTAAAATGGAAGCTAAAATGTTTCAAAGACATGATTTTCCCATTTATAATCTTATTATCAGATTAGCCCATTTTAAGAAGATTTGGATAATCATAAAGACTGTACCCGTTAAAAAAGAATAATTGAACAATAAATGTGTAGGTTTGGAAAATTGAAAATAAATTATCATTAATACTGGTAATGTGTTTATTTTCTTTCCATGTCATGAGTTTTTGAAAATTTGGGAAATAAATATATTCATGAGTAAGCAATCATTCCTGTTATTTGATAACTACATTTATATTTTTTCTATATGCCAAAAATATGTTTGTTAAAATAATGTTTAATTTAAAATAGATATGCATTCACTTACACTATTATGGAATGAAGATCTAGTAAAATTCTTACAATTATCATTTAGATTGAATTCAGTAATATGCAATAATATAATATAAAATAGCATCATATATTATGAAATTCTTTTTGTTTATGTTTTTGTTTTTTGAGACAGGGCTTCTCTCTCTATCCCTGGTAATCCTGGAACTTGCTCGTTAGTCCAGGTTGGTATCCAACTCAGAAATTCCTGACTTTGCCTTTTGAATGTTGGGATTAAGGCCATGCACCACTACTGCCCAACTATAAGCATGCAAGTTAAGTAGGTCCTCGGAATATTTTCATTTGGCAGGATGTTCATAATACTGAGTTTTAGGTCTTTAGTCAAATGGTTTCAATTAAGGATGGATTGAAACCACTAATTGAATGAAATCAATTAATTCAAATAATCAACAATCGGATTTAGAAGCTTCTGTCATATAGGATCTTTATTCCTTATATTATCACAGATTTTTTACTCTTATTTCAACTAGAAAAGTATTAAGGACATCAGTTCTATTATTATAAAATCTTTCTTCAGTAGAAAATGTTTATTTTAAACTAATAAGATTCTTTGTGGGGGCTGGAAAGATGGCTCAGAGGTTAAGATTACTACTGCTTTTCCAGAGGTCCTGAGTTCAGTTCCCAGCAACCACATGGTGGCTCACAGCCATCTAGAATGAGATCTGGTGTCCTCTTCTGGCGTGCAAGCATACATGGAAGGAATGTTGCATGCATTATAAATAAATAAATAAATCTAAAAAAAAACTTTAAAAAAAGGTTCTTTGTGTGGTCTCCAACTTTTATGATATAACACAGAGAGAGAGAGAGAGTTTTTCTGTTTTATCAATTGTTTTATCAATGGTTCTATGACCATTGATAATTGGTAAACTGTTGGAGGAGGTAGCTTGCTGGTTCCCAGCTGTTTAGCCCCAAAATAATCACAGAGAAAGAGCAAATTATTTAAATCACTGCTTGGCCCATTGGCTAACTCTTACATCTTAATTTAACCCACCTCCATTAGTCTCTGCATCACCACCAGGTTGTGGCCTACCAGCAAATTTTCAGCACATCCATCTCTGGCAGCTGCTCCATGGCTTCTTATGACTCCACCTCCTCTCTCCCAGCATTCATCTTTGTTTTCCCCACCTAGCTCTGTTCCCCTAGCTCTGTTCTGGGCTCTACTATTGGCCCAAAGCAGTTCCTCTATTTATTAATGGTAATGACAGAATACAGAGGGGGATCCCACAGGAAACTACATTGCTATGTAGGCATTCTGGAACAGAATACATTGAGACAAATTATTCTTTCCACACCAAGGTTGTGAATGCAGTCTAGTAAATTTTTGCAAAATTCATCACTATTTGATGTCACTTGTCAAAACCATGAAGCTGCCTCTGCAAAAATATCTGCTTTGTAGCATTAGGGACTATATTTATTCCCTTTCTATGATATCCATCTACTGACAACATGATTTTGTAATATCTAGAGAATCCCCTTGCTGCATAAGATCTTCTCTACTAAATCTTAGATTTTCCCCTCTAACATATGTGGCATACAATCATTTTATGTAACTTTATTTATATGAGACATTTTATGTGACTAAGAATGAACTTTGGAATGACAAATTTAACTATTAATATTCTCAGATATATGTTTCCTAAATTCATTTGGAGTATTATAATTGTTAGCCTTTCCCTTTTGTTGTAGAGAACAATAATTCTCAGGACAAATTCATAGCATTGTTTAAAACTTAATTAATCAAACAGGCTAAATGTTCATTGAAGGCTGAATGATAAGCACTGAATTTTATGAGAAATGCCATCAGAGAAGCAAAGAGAGCTATGATTACAGACCAAAAAAGAAGATGTAATTGTGAAAATGAGGGAAGGTATTAGATTATTGCGTGTATAATCCAGAGAATGCTATAGTCTGAAGTGGCCACCAGAAAGTGCGAGGCAAGAAAGAACATTGCCTGGAGCATTTGGATAACTTGATGCTGTCAAATCCTTCCATTAGATTTCTTATCTCTAGAACTCTAGGAGAGCATAGTCCTGTGGTTTTTAAGCTAGCAAACTTTTTAACAACTTACCACAGCTAATCTTAAGAAATGAATGCATTGCTATTCTAAGGAATTCCAAAATCAAGTTGTGTGTGTGTGTGTCTTATACCATAGTTCAATATGTTGGAAAATCTGATTCTATTCTATACAATTATGACTCAGATTTTATCTGTCTCATGACTATGAAATCCTCAACAATGAACTTCTAACATCTCTGTAAAGGTGGAGATCATGGAGAGTCATGGAGATGCCTTTTTGACCATATGTTGAAATAGTATAGGTTCCCTTCTCACATATAGAAACAAACAACCAAAACTCAATAAAGAACCCTAAAACTAATCAAAAAGTTACATTAAATGTATGGTCCTTAGGATGCCAAGAAAGTATATTTGGTAAGCACAAAGAAAAACCTTTGCCAGAACTTACCCTTCTAACATGGAACCTTTATGTGCTATTTCTTTAACACATGAAAACCATTAATGGTCTCTCCAGAAAGGCAGAGAGCACACAAGTTTATCTAGCCATGACCCCCAACTATGAATCTACAATGTGCAATGCATTGTCCTTCCCTAAAGCTCAACAAATGAATAGTTTACTTATCTGCTCTCTACTCCAAAATCATCACAGATTTTACAACCTTGTCCTATGAAAACAGCAAGACAGAGTTTCACACAACTCTGATACTTGTTTGGAAAACACCAAAAGCTACTATCCAAGAAAAGGATAGCTTTGCTTGGTTAAAGACTCTATTGCCCACCCCAATCCCATTCACCGCTGCCTGGATCTCCCTCTGAGAATTTTTCTTGCCTATCATTTTGTTGTGGACATTTAAATTAGGTGTTGGGAAATGTGATGTTTATAAGCACAGCACATATTTTCCTTATGTTTCTGGACCTGATGGTTAATTGAAGTTACCATAATTTTTGTGTGTTAAATTTTTAATCCAAATTTGTGCACCATGTAGAATCACTTAGTTCAACAGAGAAGTTTCACAGAGTAATTTTTTTTGTCTGTGCTTATTATTTGGAACCTAGGAGAATACATATTTACATTCTCTTTACTTTTTTTCCTAACCCTAGGTAATGTCTTTCTTGGTCTTTTCATTATCCCACAAAGATTAATAACTAACAGTTAATGACTGGTTTTCTAAACTATTCATCTAGACCTGGTCCAATTGGCAAATGATATAGGTAGAAATTTAAAAAATGCTATTTGTGTGATTCTCACCATCCAGTCACTCACAGCTCATCACCTACCATCTAATATCTAAGCCTATTCTGCACATTTTATGCCTGTTCTGGCTGCATGCTATTGCAATCTTTTACTTTCTGTGTAACATGAAGTTAGATAACTGCTAAAGTAAGCAACTTTAAAACTGGGTGACTTTCAAGATATTCATCAGTGTGGTTATGAGAGAAGGCCAGTTCAGGCACCCTCTCCTCTGCTGCCCAAGGACCTAGCTGGGAACATCCCCTTGAACACCTGGGAACACCTCTAGGGCCAAGTATCTTGCCACACTGATGAATATCTTGAATATCACCATAGAATCTTCATCCAACAATGGATGGAGATGGAGACAGAGACCCACAATGGAGCACTGGACTGAGCTCCCAAGGCCCAGATGAAGAGCAAAAGGAGGGAGAAGATGAGCAAGGAAGTCAGGACCACGAGGGATGTGTCCACCCACAGAGACTGTGGGACAGATCTAATGGGAGCTCACCAAGGCCAGCTGGACTGGGACTGAACGAGCATGTGATCAAACCGGACTCTGAATGTGGCTGACAATGGGGCTGACTGAGAAGCCAATATTAATGGCACTGGGTTTTTATTCTACTGCATGGACTGGCTTTTTGGGAGCGTAGTCTGTTTGGATGTACACTTTCCTAGACCTGGATGGAGGGGGGAGAGCCTTTGACTTCCCACAGGGCAGGGTACTTCTCTTAGGACTGAAGAGGGAGGAGGGAGGGGAGAATGGGGGGAGTGGGAGGGAAATGGGAGGAGGAGAGGAGGTGGAAATTTATAGTAAAAAAAACCTGGGTGATTATGAGAAAGGATTCAACTCACATTTCAGGCTGGTTTATTTAGTTTTTATGGACACAGACTCCTCACGTCTTCAGCAGATAGTCCCCAGAAACAAAAGAAAGTCATAGAAAATTCATGGCCACGTGAAGTGTATTCTGTCTGTGTTTGGAAATATAATACATTAATTGTACCCAAACACTACTGTCTAGAACTTAGAGATGTATATGTAACATCCATTTTGTATGCCCAGAAAAAATGAAATATTAGTTGGCAACAAAGAACATTTTAAGAATTTCTAGGACAGAGGGAAGAGCCAAATAAGGGTAATTCAGTGTGTTGACTGACCCTTCCTGGGAAGATTTGACCAAATGTCTGTTTTACCCCAGAGAAGATACCAATGACGGATCAATGAGCCCATCCAAGTCTGTCTTTGAACCAATGTATTTCTTGGGGTTGCAGGAACACACATGATTCAAAGGCATTTGAAATGCCCAAAGCACATGGAAGTTTGTGTGTATGTGTGTGTGTGTGTGTGCGCGCGCGTGCGTGTGTGTGTGTGTGTGTGTGTGTGTGCATGTGCATGCGTGTGAGGTCATGTGTGTTTTAAATGTACGGTGCCCGGTATCTTCATGTAGTTGTGGATGACTTTGTGTTCTCTGAGAATGAGCAGTGCATTCGTTCTAGGTCATATATTAAGGTATATTTCTGTTTTAAATCCTCTCTTTTAAAATATAAATAAATGGTAAACATTCCTTGGGTCTAAGAGTAAGAGCCACAGCAGCAGTCAGCTCTAGCAACTTTTTAGAAGTGGGATCCAGGTACCCAAATCATAAGGTTGGTCATAACATTTCTTGGGGAAATGGTACCTAGTTTTAAGGCAAGCAGAAATGTAGCTTCTTCATCTGACTTCACTAGCATACTAGCGTAGTGTTACAATGACCAAGAATAATATCTATCAGAAAAAAATCATTCAGTATTCTATTTCAATAATGTAGAATGGAAAAAAGCTGGTATTTAAATCAATAATTAGATTTAGTATGACCCATACTTCAGAAAACAATATTCTAAGAATTACTTGAAGGTAAAAGGGATTATAATAGCTTGAGAAAGATATATAAAATGTGAGAAATAAATATTGTAAGGGCTTCTACCTTAAAAATGTTTTATTTCTTCATTCAATTTAAAAGGCTGACAACTTATAGTTATATAAAATACATTATAACTATGGTTTCAGCAAGAAAAATGTTATGCTGTTCTAACTAGGGACCTTCATTTTGGCAATAGAAGTCACTATCCATTCTGGGAACACCATTCTCATGTCCTCTGCATTCCCTGAAATCTCAGATGACTGAGCAGCATTGTCATGGTATAGCACATCCTTGTCTGTGCTTCCCGTTCCCTCCGCCCGAAGGATTTCGTTAAGAATATGAGACCCCACACATTTCTAGGGCTAAGGCCACCCAAAGAGCTGCAATTTAATATGCAACAGGCAGATTGATTTAATAAGGCGTAGGAATCTAAATAATACTGTAGTCAACAGTTCCATCCCTGGTTAGAATCACTTTCAGGATACACACAGTTCCTCAGAGGATCCTAAAAATGACTGAATTTCACTATCTACAGCAAACCTACACCTTGTTGGCTGTTGTCCCATCTTTAAATCCCCTTGGGTGTATTCTTATCTTCAGGGTCTGAGATCCTTTTCCAGATAAACCACCTGCCCTTAATCCTTATCTCAGCACTTGCTTGTGGGGAATACAAAGTAGGAGGCCCGCTGAGAGGAAAGACTGGCCATGTATGAAAATATTGACAGATCTGTGCATCTGTCGATTGCCTTTCAGCATCCATTTGCCTTCTATCTGTACAGTAAGATACATTTAAGGCTTTTTATTTTTTACTTTGATTGTGTTTCTTTGATTTGCTGATGAACTTCTAGTACTAATCATGTAGGATGAGATTTCAATCACAGATTTTCTTGCAATTCAAATGAGTAGAGAGGTTAAAAACTCAGACTTTAGAGTCATATCTGAGCCCTGCTATTCTTAGGAGTTGTAATTTTGTGCAAATTACTTATTCTTTCTTCTTCATCCACTTCAGCATTTTTATTGTTAATGTAGAGATAATTTGTCAGTGGGTTCTACTTATTGGCTACAGTTGTAGTGAAATTTAAATTTCTAGTGGTAACGTCGATATTTACTTCATGTGTTTTTAGTGGGGTGCTGATTTTGAAGTCTGAAAACATTTGAGCCTTCCCAAATGCACAGAGGTTTGCATGTATGTCAGAGGAGCCAGTGAACCTCTCAGAGTCTGTTGTAGGTGTTACAATAATTGGGAAGGCATTCATTCCAAGTCCTGTGTAAGTCCACGATGAAAACAACAGACTCTCAGGGGTAAAGAGTGAAACTCATTCATCGAAATCCAGCAGGTAGGTACTTGGGGTTCATCTGGAAATCGAAAACTCATTTTCCAATCTCCATTTTAACAAAGAAAAGATGATCTTTCCTTGTACATGTTATTCTATAGCTAATGTTGTTATCAATCCATTTCATTTACTTTTTAACAATTAGGTCTTAAATATGATGAAATGATACTCTGTCATTGTGTTTTTGCAGTCTCTTGTACTTGCATATTACTGTCACGATGTATTTATTCTGTTTTGAATAAATACTTTTCTGCTAGTGTTTAGCCAGGTACAATCACAACACACCTGTCCACAAACAAACAGATCTAACGCTACACTCTTTTCGATACTGTGCTGAGCAGACTTAACTCAAATTTTGTTTATTATATCACATGAACATTTTTATGAGAGCTACAAAATTGTTTCAAAATGATAATGTTCTTAATCCCAAGGGAAGAGAATTTTTATAGATTAACATATAAAAGAGGTAGTTATATAAAGCCTAAAAGTCACCATCTACTTAGGATAAAGCATTTATAGCTCGTTTTATGTAAGTATTGATAGGGAAGTTGCTGAAGCCCAAGTGTTAATCCTGAAGTGGTTTTTCTGCATGGTAGAAATGTACTAGGAGAGAAAAAAAAAAAAGAGCAGGTACAGGAAGATTAGTTTTCCTTCTTTTGTGTTTTTTAGTCATGGGAATCTGTGCTAAGAAAGAGGATTTAAAGAATCTTGGAATAAGAAGAGAGAGGAAGAATAACATGACTGCAGCACAGGGTTGGTGAGCAGAGTCTCCCAAATGCTCTGAGCAGAACAATTGCAGAGCTCACAGACGTCTGTGACAACCCAGTAGGATCGCACAGTGCGTTTAAACAGTATCTTTTGCCTAAAATAAATGTGAAAGGGATTTAAATTCTAACCAGGTATTAGGAATAAATGACTTTTTATTTTACTATTTAGTTTCATTTTCTGAAAGTATAGAACTTTTCATGTACCTGCAAATTGTAAAGAATAGCCTATAATTTTCTTGTCTATTATATGTTGAATTTTAGCTGAAATAAGAAGAGAAGATATTTGAATTTTCATAAAATTCCTTCGACTAGATTGTGATGATCCTTTGGTGGAATGTTTGAGCACACAAATTAGCATTTCTGCAGGAATATAACCCTCGACAGGAGAACTTTTCAAAAAAGCTCAACATTCTAGTTCACTGTAGGTAAGCCATGAGGGCCAACCAATTAGGTTTCAATTTAGCAAGGTCCAGGTCTTTTGCTCCTGTACACAGAGGTGCCATATTTTGTTTTAAAGTTCTTGACTTCTTAACAAAAATAATTTTGAGTAATAGAAGTCAAACTAGTTTTCTGTCATCAAGTATCTGCCCCCTATATGCAAAGAAATGAAAAGAAATTGAAATAATCTGTTTATTTAAATTACAATTTGTTTTCATAGCTGCTAATAGGCAGGTGATCTCGTAATTACTCTAATTACATAATTGCCTAATGCTTTTCTATCTATAAATTATTTTTGGTCAATAAAATTTTTATTTATGAAAGAATTTAAAATAACCATCATTTGCTTCTTAACTAAATAGATTACCTTTCAGATATGTATTTAACATCTTGATATTGAATATAAGATGCAAATTACTTCAATATTTGCTGCTGTATTTCAGACAGTTTTCACTTCTCCTGTGTATTGGGTTGCTACATTTATAAAATACACACACACACACACACACACACATATGCATATATATGTGATGGCATTTCCTGCAATGTTCTCTTTTACTCCTGTTTCCTCAATTGTGTGTGACTGTGTATATGAATGTGTGTGAATATGTGTGTGAATGTGTGTGTATGATTGTGTGTGTGTGTGTGAGTATGTTGTGTTATTGAGGACTGAACCTTACACATATGTTGCAAGAGTTTTTCCACTGAGCTGCATTTCTAGCTCCCTATTTTTGTTTAAAATTTAGAAACATAGTAAAAAGAAAACTCATTTTTCTAATTAACTTCCTTAAACAGCCCAGAACCCTCCTCCTTTAGAAGTGAAGTCATTTGTTGGGCTTACAAAGTATGGTCATGGATACCCTTCCAGCTGCATGTAGAAGAATTTTAGAGAGGAAGTAGAAGGAATGGCCTTGTCAAGTGTCACTTTCAAGATGAATAAGGTAAGTAATATTAATATTTCACTGAAAATCCTTTGAAGGTAATAACTTGTACAATATTCTATAAATTCAAACATTCCCTTTCTGGAAAGAGGCCGAAAGACTCCAGAAGTTCCATTTTTTATTTTATTTTTTAAAAAGAGAAAACAAGCTATCTGTTTTCATTTTACATACTAATCCCAGTTTTCACTCCCTCCCCTCCTCCTGTACACTACACCTCCCTTCCCACCCCACCTGACATCCACACCTCAGAGAGGGTAGGTAGGGCACATTGCTTTGGGGAAGGTCCCAGGCCCTCTCCACTATACTTAGGATGAGCAAGGTATCCATCCAAAGTTCACTACAGAAGTTCGAGTTTGGAACACTACATTCTAGAAGAATCTTTCCTAATGCTCAAAAAGTGAACAACTCACAAGTTAGGAAGTCCGTGATACCTAATGATTCGTACAACTTACTTCCTCAATGTTGCCTTTTCTGTTGCTGCAGAGAGAGAACATTCTCCAAAATGTTGAGCCACCTTTATGTTGTACAGAGAGTCCCAGGAATGCAGCATTTATGAGACATTGCAGAGACTGGGGTAGGAGCCACCAATGATATAGCTGCCTTTGTGTTCTTCCTGCTCCTATAAAGTAACTCTTTAACTAGGCTTCTTTTAGTAATCCCAACAAATTCATTGGAAGGTCAAATCCGACCTTGGTAGATTTGTTTGCTTGATCTGTCACCAGTGCTCTAGATGAACTGAGCAGATATTCACACGTAAGCAGGAAAACTTACACAACAAAAAATTAGAAAGGTTATATAGTTGAAGACTGAGGGATAAATTATTTTTCAAGTTGCTCGAACTACATATGCTATGTTTGATGTTTCAATCAATAGTTAAAAGCTAATTGTTTTATTCTAAACTGGAATGCCGCCCACTGGGGCCCCTGTCTGCGCTCTATGCGCTAGAACCCAGTTCGCGAGCTTTGGGAAAGGGGCTGGAGGTTGAGGAAACACACGCAGAAACAGACTGACACGTGGATCGTCAATCACTGGTACAAAGCCCTTCTTTAATAGCACCATGGAGGCTTAAATACCCTGCAGTCAATGGCCAACAGGTGAAAATCCCATCCTCTGATCCTCTAGGCAAAGCACAGCTTTTAGTCACTTCAATTAGAAGGCTCTAGACAGGGAAGAGCAGCTGAAGGCCAGGACTCAATTAGTCCCAACACTGGAAGACACCTAGAAAGACTCATATCAGTAAAGTCTAATTGATTTGACATTTTAGTATAATAAAGTATCACTTCTTTCACTAACTGTATGAGTTCAGTGAATTTTGATTAAAAAAAAAAACCCATAGCATATATATTTTACTAAAAATCAACCTTCTTTTTCTGGAGTTAGGTTTTACTCAATGAACAAATGAGTCTTATAGATAAATCATCTTAGCACTGATATCAACTTTCTCATTTTTGAGTCTTTATTAATTTTGTATTTTGAAGTTCAGACTACAACAATGTATAATTTCTTTTCCCATAGAGATATTTGGCATATAACTTACTATCTTTAATATGTACTTCTTAAAATCATCAGGTGACACAACCCTTTAAGCCCAGTTCTCGGAAGGCAGAAGCAGATAGATTTCTGTGAGTTTGAGGTCAGCCTGGTTCACAGCACAAATTCCAGTACAGGCTTCAAAGCCCGTCTCAAAAAACCAAAAATAGGAAAGAAAAGAAAAGAAACCTATCATTTGTTCTTTTTTCCCTCTTCCCTGTCTTTAGATTCTTCAGAAGAAAACCACAAAAAAGTCATTATTTGTACCTTGCTTTCCAATATTTCATTTAGATGCATATTCCTTAGACATTTTCCTGACCTAATGTTTTGACATAGAATATCTAAATGTACAAGATGCAGATCTAATATAATATGTGTCTGTGTGTATGCCATTGCTTAGTAATTTAGACAGCAATATCTTTTTGAATACTTATCATGGCAAAATAAAAGTCATTTTTACATATTTATTTTTATGGTGTTTCATTGTTTTAACCAGAGGGCATGTGATAACAGTAAATTAATTTTCCTAGAACAAGAACAACACTTTTCATTCTCTTTAGTGGTTGCAAATAAAAGTAGCATACTGATCCTGAGGATATGGTTTGTGCCAAACTTTTCCCTGAAGTTTCATTTGAGTCTTACAGTAGGCAGCAATATCTCCATTTCTGTTTGTACAATGATGACAAGGAAATGATCCCTAAGTCTATGGGATGGCTGACTAGAGGCTTTATTAATGGTTGGACATAATCTTTCTTTTTGCGTTTGTTTTTTTGAGACAGGGTTTCTCTGTGTTACAATACTGGCTGTCCTGGAACTAGCTCTTGTAGGCCAGGCTGGGCTTGAACTCACAGAGATCCTCCTCCCTCTGCCTCCTAAGTGTTTGGATTAAAGCTTTGTGCCACCACCACCTGGCTCTCTTCTGACTTTCTTAAAAGCAGTCTTTAGAAATGCACATCTCAGTAGAATACTTTGGAAGAAAGATGAACAGTGCTAAAAAGAAAACTTAAGTAATAATAACTATGCTGAAGTACTTTAATTAGTAAAAATCCAAACTTTCTTGGGAAAATATCCTTCTCTACTAATAAATGTGCTTTTTAATTAGAATGTGGTGATTGTACATGTTTGCAGAGTATAGCATGATATTGTTTGATATCTATCCAATGTATAATGTTTAACTCAAACTAATCAATATATCCATCTCTCAAGATATTACTCATTTTCATTCATTTGAAACTTAGGTACTAATTTATTTATTCTGAAATATCATATCTTGTTATAATTAATATTCTACTTGATGTGCTTTGGGAAACTAGAATTAATTCTATTGCTGTTGCTTTGCTTTCGATTCCGAGGCACCCCATTGAGAAAATTATTTTCCTGGTCTGAGTGGAGACACAACATTGTAAACTTCCCATACATTAGACTTTATTCAGTTGGGCTTGTACAAAACCTGGTCAAAAGATAAGTCCATTGTATTTCATGGTAAAGAGAAAATAGCAATAATTAACCCAATGTATTTTTGCTTCCTAGACTCCCTGCTCTCTGTGCATTTTTTTTAACAGAGCTATAGTCACACATCCTTGTAAATCCGCATCCTTTTTTGAATTACTTTGACTTTTCTTTTCTTCTGCCTGTTTTAATAATGCTTTCCATAACACTTGGATTTGATTCTTTTCCTGAGGCTCTCTGCCTCTGCCATGTTGCTGCCTGTCTCTTATATTGCTGACCTTCATGCTGGCTTAAATGAAAAGGCATACCTTTCTCTTTTCCTCTTCTTCATTGTCCTCCAAAAGACTGCTGAGATTTATAATGTTCCTGGTTCAGAGTTTTTCTGTTAAACTCTATTAAACTGTCCTCAGGCTTTATTTTGAGTTCATTCTTAGATTCTTTCATCAACAACCTGATTATCACAAACCCTGTAACTCCAACTTCATCTTTAACAATTCTTCCTTTCTAGCTGTATTTACATGCCCGTCATCCAACTTTTTTTTTCATTCTTCTCTCTCCCTGCTATTCTTAGTCTCTAGCGATTGCTCTTTTATAGTCTTCTATGAGATCAACTGAGAGAGAACTTGTGTTTGCCTGACTATAACATATTTCAGGGGATGGTCATTTCTCATTCCATTTATATTCCTGCAAAAAACCAAGGCTTCATTCTCTCTCTCTCTCTCTCTCTCTCTCTCTCTCTCTCTCTCTCTCTCTCTTTGTCAGATAATACCTCACAACATGCATGTTTCTCAGTTTCTTTATCCCTTTTAATCCATTGTCAAAAGGCTGCGTTCAACATGAAAGTATAGTGTCTCTTTGCTGCCTGCTTTGACTTCCTTTGGCAATACATACTTCATAGTAGCTATGTCTCATGATTTACATGAAAAATTTTAAACAATTTACATGCGATTATACTTACTTACTCTACTAATTATTCTTACCACCAATGTGTAAGAATCCCCATTTATCCATATCCAGACAGGATTTGATAATTTTTGACCTCATAATAGATATCCTAATGTTGGAAGAGGAGACAACTTGTTTCCTGGCCCAGCAGCTTAGACCCGAAAATAATCACAGAGAAACTATATGATTTAAATCACTGCTTGGCCCATTATTTTTTAGCATCTTACTGGCTAACTCTTACAATTAATTTAACACCTTTCTATTAATCTGTGTGTTACCACTTGGCAGCTGCTTACTGGCAAAGTTTCAGTGTCTGTCCTTGGCATCAGTTCCATGGCTTCTCTAAACTCTGCCTCCTTTCTCCCAGCATTCAGTTTAGTTTTCCCTGTATAACTCTGTTCCCCTATAGCTCTGCTATAGGACAAAACAGTTAATTTATTAACCAATGATATTCACAGAATACAGAGGGGAATCTTACATCATCCTAACTTGGATAAGAGGGTATTTTTCTTGACCATTTATTCTCTGTGTTTTCCTCACAATAAATCTCCACATAATTTTAGAGGTCTGAATAATCAAAGCTTTTATCAATTTAATTTATTTTCATGTGATATAAAAGTAATAAAAGAGTCAAATTTTCTATCTATACAATTTTATTGTTTCTTACCATTTTCCAGAGTATTATTTGGAGGCAAAAATGA
>NW_026067913.1:12817181-12831553 GCF_014885135.2 Alexandromys fortis | reverse complement strand
TGATTTTCTTCTGAAAGTAAAAGTTGATAAATGAAATTAAGAATTGAGGCTTCTGTTCTAATCTTATGTTTGAGGGAAAAAATTTGAGATGTAGTTCAACCATATTTGTTGGCTTCATCCACCACACTTTTATTTAGATATTTTTTCTTGAATTGTCATTTATGCAAAGCATTCATTTTTAAGGATGTCATGTGTTACATTTTTATTCGCTAGTTTGCAAAAACATTGCTGTGATCTTAATCAATCGCCAGAAGTCTATTTGAAAATAGACAATAGATGGCCAGCTCCCTGTCCCCCACCCCCATGTGAATGCTGGAATATTTACATTACTGGGAAAGTCTCTTGAATGCTATTGACACTTTATCTGTTTCTGTCTGACAAGAAATAGCTTGGGTTGGCTATGAATAGAATGGGCCAATAACCCAGATAAACATCAGATAATATGTGAGCCCTTAAGATACTTTTAAGATATGATAACTTATGTCAAGGCACGAAGAGAACCTAACTCAGCAACCTTTGAACTGCAGAGTATTAGTTTTGGAAGATTAATCTTAATAGATTTTTGAATCAGTGTATGCCATTCCCACACAGGATAAGACAGCCAGGTGCTTCTCTCTATTCTATTTATATTCCCTGAAGGTTGACTTTAGAAATGTATGTGTACTTTGAATTTGGAGAGCTGTCAGATGACTTTTAAGACTAGAAAGGAGATTAGATTTTGAGATTGAATTTTCTGTCCCACAGAGAGAGTTTACATTTCAGCAAGAAGTCAGTTTTCTGTTTAACATTTGTATAAAGCTAAACAACTAAGAAATCATATTGATTAAGCAATAGAATAATTGTTGAAAAAAATATTTAAAGTATATAAATATATTGTAACATGTGCTGTGTTCTGAAATTACTTTGAACATTTGATATTCCATGGTTTATATTTCCATGTAAGTTCTGAGGTTCAGGTTGTATGTTTTATGCATGAACTTTTGCAGTGGCAAGCCAAATGACTTATTGGAAATGATGCGTTTTCTGCGAGCACCTGAGCATTTGGGTGATCTACGCATTTGGTGCAGCGCTAACTTAACTAGATGTGAACCGGTTAGATATTTTGGGAAGTTGGATCATTAGCATAATGTAGGTTCTTATGAAGCAAGTGGAGATGCAGGTGATCTACGCAATCAAGGTCATGAAACGGCAGCTGATGTTCACAGCAGCTCACATCTTTTTTTATTTAGGCCACCTTGATGGAAGGATTTTTTTTTTCTACTAAGTATGTGCAACCCTGCCGAGCCCATTGCCAGATTATATAAGGAAAGTGATTATCACACCAGAAATCTGCAGTTGTCCGGCCTCTCATGGGAATGTTTGTGATTTCACACACACACATACACAGTTAAGACAGCAAATAAAAGGCAAATTCACTGTCAGAGCATGAAGTCAATCATCTTAGTTCCTGAAGTTTCCCTCTTAGCAATGATCCTTCATGACAACAGAGACAATGCCCAATCTTTCTAAGAGATGAAATGACAGGGCAAGATGGCATTAGCATGGTTTATGTGAAATCATTCATGAGTTCCTTTAGTTAATATAGAAACCTAATTAGAACTCACACACAAGAAATTGTGATATTTTCAAAATTACCAATAAACCTGGGCAGGTTTGTCCTATATTTTAGCATCCATGCTGGGGAGCCGAGATGAGTCAGAGAGACAGAATGAGATTCATTTGGAAGATGTAGGAGATGGCTGCAGTGTGAAAGTGATCACATCTGAGGCTCATATGAAAATTAACGTTCATAACTGATATATTATTTGCTGTGGGCTTCAAAATGTCTCCTAAAGCTGGACTAAGGCTTATAAATATTTACTTTGGAGATGATTCTTATGTAGGATGTTCTTTACCTTATCATTTTTTTGGGAGATTTAATGTGTGAGCCTGTGCAATGTCTTAGGCCCTCGTCAGTTCTTCTAGCCTTTACTCATAGTTTGTCTTCCCTAAGTTGTTTTCTTTGCTTTCCTCTGGACGGCTTTTCATAGCATCAATAGTGATCTTCATATGAGCACAGCTGAATGGAATCTCACTTGTTTTTCCCTCTGTTGCAACAGCTCAGAGGGACTGTCAAGGAGAAAATAAATATTTGTTACTTTTGGTAACCAAAAAAGTATGTGTGACTCAGCAACACATGGAGAGCAGATGTGTTGAGTAAGAGCCCACTCCTGTGCAAATTCTCCGTCACTAAGGAAGCCATAAATAGAGAAAAAAAAAAACTGAAGAAAATGAACTGCACTCCTGATCCCACTCAATTGTATTTGAACTACAAGTATTAATATATGGGCTTCTGATACAAGGATAACTTTCCTCTGTATAGATGTCTAGTTGTATAAGCGTTAAGTCATCTGGGTAACTAACAAGCAGACTTTCTGCCTTGTAATTCCTCCCCAGCACAAACAGACATACACAAGCACACACATTAATGTCAACAATGGAGTCCTTGGAATGCTGAAAATCATGTGGGGTCAAGTGGAATGTGTACTGTTTTATGAAATAGTGAGATTGCCTTGTTATTTGAATGTCCTGGCAATTTTCATTTTAGCGCTTTGGTACTTTTCAGATGAGAGGATGCTGAAATCTATAGAATAAAATAAATACTTGAAAAAGCCATCTTCTACTTGATTTTCATCCACCCCATCTGGCAAGCTGTTCAGGCTTTTTTCCTGGATAAAAGTGACTGATAGGTGATGGAATTACTTAAAGAAACTTTATTTTGGTTAACAACTCTAAGAATTCAAAGGCTTTCTAAGAAATCATTGTTTAGACAAAGTGTGATGTTATAGGTATTTATTTTCAATAAATAATGCAGAAATGATTTTCAAACTCATATTTATATTTGAATGCTTATCGAAAGAGAAATTTAAACTTGTAAAATGCAATGGAAAATATTTGCTCCTATGATTTGCTGAAAAATTATATCTAAAATTGTCTAAAAGTGTGGTTAAAAAAAAGAAAATTTTTTGACAAAATTCTGCACCATCTTTCCAAGCTATTAAACAATTGAAATCTTTCTTATGTCTAGCAAGACACTGCCACACCATCTTGAACACATGCTCAGCGTGTATTTGTCAGATTGCTGCCACAACTCTCTGACACCTAGCTACTGTTAGGACAGCATTCAGAAGCCTTCTATATTCCAGAATGGTCTTTCTCCCAAGCCAATGCTCCTCACTTTTGTTTTTCAGTCATAACTATTATCTACCAATAAAAAATATTGAAAAGTATGAATATCAAAAGTAATACTTTGTTGTTCTATCACATGGTATTGCTTCGTTTCAAAGACAAAAACAGTAGAGCCACAAATAGAGCTCCGGTGCCTAGAATGTAAGGGGCCCTAGGTTAAAGCACATGGAATAAAAGGGGGTGTTACCTGTTATAGCCACCAGATGATGACGTAAATTTATCTCAAAACTATCTTAAGGGGATAGACGTTACTGAACTTATCTGCCATGTATATTTGTGCCTTCCATATCTAACACCGAGGAGTAACCAAGGCACTTTGTTATTGTCCCACGGTGAAAAATTGACAAAAATGTTCCATATGGAGTCATTTAGAAAGTGCTGATCAACTCTCATATTCTTTCGACACGAGTCTCAGAAAGTAGTCAGAATTGATTAGAGTGGCACTCTGCAATTTCTCTCCCCTCACGTTGTTATATTTGGCCAAGACTGCTTACTCATTAAAAATTACTGGCACTTTGACCTCTTGTTTCAAAATGCCTTACTGATAGACATGAGGGACAGTTAATTTGCAGAATGACCTAACTGAACTGCACTGTAAGGAAATCTGGCAACCAATGTTTGTCAACAGTAGACACCTGGGTTATTATCTTAGCAAGAGGAATTTTACTCCTCAGATCCTTGGGTATTGGTATTTTATAACTCCCTTATTTAAGTGCAATAATGTTAAGGTCAGTAAACCTGGTAAATTATAGTCAAGAATAATTTCCTTTCATTTAGTTCAGGGAAATCAAATAAAAATAATTATTTTCTATAAAATTAAACTTTCCCTCATACTTTGCTGCCATTTCAGCTCTTTTCTAATATTTGAGTAAACTTTTCTTATCTCGTTCCTCTTTTTTATCTGTTTCTTCATTTATATTACATACTGAGCCACAGAAAATGACTAAGTTTTTGTAACTTTCCCTTACATGCAATTTCTGTTTTCTTATTGTGTGGGAAAAGATTCCTTCATTGACAAATATAATATTGCTATAATATAATCATCCTCATAAAAATAATTACATATTGCTCATGATTAATGTGTCAGATCTGAGGCTGGAGGTACGGCTCTGAGTTTCAGAGTATTTGCTGCTCTTCTGTAGGACCTGGGTTTGGGTTCCGGCATTCAGTAGCTCATAACGACCTGTATGCAACTCTAGTTCCAGGGGACCCTTTTCAGCCTCCATAGACACAATTCACACATATGGTGTACTTTCTCCAACATGGTCAAAATACCCATATGGTCAAAATTAATATTAAACTTTAAAAGTATGAAATCCAAATCCAAAGGTTTGGCTATAATTGTAATGTGTTTCTTCCATCTCTTGATATATACTTGTCTCTTTCCAACTTCATTTTGGCCCAGTTAGTTATGTTTTTTGGATTATATGTGTCGTAACCCTTGCTAGAGATATTCATGTGCTCTCTGATACCGTAATATTCTGGGATACATACTGTGCACCCTTACAAGTTCCCTATCTGCAAATTAGTTTGTCCCAAACTAAGCCTTTCCCAGAGTTAAAAATTCTGTAACTGGCATTTTCTTAGAAACGCCATGGCGTTCATGGATCAATAAAATCCTTTCCCTGAGAGGATGCAGAATGTATGAAAATAGCTTTCTAAAAACAAATGGCTTCTTTTAAAGGTTCAAAGAATGAGTAAATGGTAGGTATGAGCCTGTTTTGAGGGACGTGTTGGATGAGAGAGAGCAGGGTGCCACTGACAAGAATGGTTATCAAAGCAATATCAGGGTTTGGCGGGCCTGGGAGTTGGCTCTGAGATGCCAGTAAGTCTCCTTCATACTGGAGATTATTTTTCTTGTAGGAGTACACACGTGAGGATGAAGAAATCGGGATGGCTTAGTGCAGGGGCTCCTCCGCTGTCATCACGTCTCCGAGATTTACTAGCCATGCCGAAGTGTAATGAGGTGCTTTGTATGCACTATGCATGAGAAGGGGAATCAGCTCACCAAATGACTTCTTTTTCGATAATGACTTACAGTCAGGGGGCAGGGCCGTTTTGTGAATTTGAGGGAACATAAGGATGTTGGAAGAAGCTCTGTGTATCCAGGGAACCAAACAGAAAACTGGGGGGGGGGAGGGGGATAAGGATTTTGAAGTGTATGCCCTCAATGTCACCTAAAGCAATAAGGAAAAAGAAGACAAGTATTATAAAGTCTGTGACATCAGAAGGATGAGCAAAGCAATTTTCCAGTTATAGTTCAAAAATCATTAAAGTCTGATGCTTAATAGGTATGTGAAACGAGGAATGGAAGCAGAATGTCAAGGTCCTTTAAACGAGCTTGAGGATTACAAAACAAATCAAAGGTCTGGCAGCTTCTCAGACATTCGCCGGCTGGAGAATTCACAGAGCAACAAGGCACATGGTGTTTCTACCATTTTCTTTTCTTTGAATAAAGCCAAATTTGCATAGGAAAGATTTTGTGTGTACAGCAGCAATACGGCCAGATGGGACCTTTAAAATTTTACCTACTTTAAAAAAAATCAAATGAAGATATTTTGCACCAATACTTTCTATGGATTTTAATGAGAACAACTCTCTCTTTTTATTTCTCTTGGAATGAGGTTTTATTTTATATAAATATACACACACATATATAGCATATTTATATAATATATAACATGCAGAAAATATACAATATCCATTTTTATTAAAATATATAAATATATTGTCTAATATATAATCATATATTAGATAATCATATATATTATATAATAATATATATTAGATAATATGTTCATGATGCTAAAGTGTACAAGTGCATTGCATAATATATAATATATAAATAGTATAACATTATATATATTAAATAATACTCTTATAATATTACATTTAAACAAATTCTCCACGTGTCTTTGATACTAGGAATTGAACCATTGTGCCAGGCAAATGATCTTTCAAGTTATTCTTGAGAACAACTCTCTTATACACACAAACATATGTGTATATGCAAAGGAAAATCCATAATAAAAATATTTATACATGTATGAGTCTTAAATCTTGTAAGACTGAGTCCAAGAGCCAAAGTCTTCAGCTTACTATTTTGCTGTAAATAGTGCCACACATGTGATGTCTATTTGAGTCTTCCTGACTAGTGATGCATTTCACATGTATGAGATGAAGGAAGAGGTTGAAGAACCAGTAACTGAAGGAAAATTAGCTTTAGTTTTTAAAAGATGATATAGAGATAAAAATGTGCCTTCCAATCATCTGGTGAGAGGAAATGATTTTAATTTGACTGACATTTCTAAAATGTGTAAGCTTTAATTTTGCAGCATGATAAGAGATTCTTTCATTCATTATACACAAAACTATGACATTTTGTTTCATACTGCTTCAAGCAATAATGTAAATTACCGATGAAAATACAGTTCTAATTTCAGGCAAAAATAGATGCACTTAGCTTTTAAAAGTGTTATGTTTTGCTTCTTAACTGGGGATTACATTTCTAGAACCAAGCTTTTGTATGAGGTAAAAGCTGACAAAGTTTTAACTTTTTCAGAGCTTGGAAAGTAGACATGAGAGAATAGTCATTATCTTAAGAAGGCCATTTTGTTGTTTGGATGTCATTGTAGACAGTTACACAAATGCCTAGCAGGTTATGATTCGACTTTTTTTTTTCTGAGGTTCAAGTGTCACCCAGTGAGGAACCATTTTATTACCAGATTCAAAGCCACTGAGAAAATTAAAAGTAGATTTCTACTATAGAACATTTATCATTTCTTAATTTTTTTTTCCCATGAGCTCCTTGAGTGGGTCTGCTCTTGTGGCCGGAAGAGCTTGATTCAATGAAATGATGGTGACTGAAGGCCTCCATCTCACATATCCAGCTTCCATGAATATGTATTATGACAAATATACATAATAAAGCAGTATTGTCGATCTACCCGTGTTTGAATAACACATTTTCAATCTATCCGTGTTTGAATAACACATATAGGTGACTGCTGTGCTGATACTGTTCTCAACAGTTATTTTTTATTTCATTTTTTAATTTCTGTATTTCAAATTACCCATTTGAATGCAAGTCAGTAACGGTGAAAATGCTCCTACACCCTCTTCTATTCACATGTAGCCTGTCATTGCCTCTAGCACATAGCTGGATGTTTAGACATCATTTGGCATGAATAGATTACACACAGGTAAGCATATTTTCGGAGGGAATTTGAGTAAGGCAATAACCCAGCTACCTGCATCAGATGGAGACCACTCATATTCAAGCAGGGACTTGTTCTATTATCTCAACATCAGGAGGACTGGCGTTTACATCCTGTGTTGTAGAAGTGCCACCAATGAATTTTCAAATGTAACAGAATCCCTAGTCTTAGACTTGACAGTACTCTTGAGAATTTCTGGGAAAGAGGTTATAGATATTTTTTGTCACAACAAAAGTTTCAATGATAAAAATTGTGCTTTTATTATGGTTGTGGAATGATGAGATGAATGAAAATTCGCTTATGAGTAACTAAAAAAATCTTTTAAATAACAACTTTTCTTGGCAGTTAAAAAAGATACTGAGACCTCCCTGCGGTGGAGATGTGTTTCTGTTCTACAGTGGAGAAGCCAGAAAGTGACTTATTGTCAAGTGTGTGTGCTTTTCACAGCTCCTCCCAGTTTGATAAACTCATCTCGTCCAGAAATGCTTGGCACAAATCACAAAACACTTGTTTTTCCAAGTTTTCCCACATCCTAAGTTATTTGTTTTTCCTTTGAATTTGCAAAGGAATCTTCTTAATTCTTTTATTTTTATACATGTTCTTTAAATTTACAGAAAAATCAATAAATATATTTTGTTCATAATGTGATGTTTTGAAGTGTGTGTACAAAAATGTACACTGGAATGATTCATCCTAACTAACTAACATACACAATACCTCACAGTTTTTATTTTTGTAAGTCAAGAATGCTTCATTTTAATTCTATTCTTAGTTTTAAAGAATATAGTTTGATGTTATTAACTATAGTTACCATGTGCAATTAATATCTTGAGTGGATTCCTTTTATTTGGGTTATTGGAATCATTGAGCAACATCAGACTCCTTTCCATAGCCCAGTCCCTCAGTCCTTGGCGACAGCATTAGAGTATCTGTTTCCATGTGACTCCACTTGTAAACCCAAGCAGTTTGTGTTTATCTGTGTCTGGTCTGCTTAACCTTACAAAAAAACCTCTGGGTTCTACCACACTGTCATAAATGGCAGGTGAGTCTACATTATTTTACTGTTTGTTTTCATAGGCTAATTTTCCCTTCTGTTCATTGAAAAATTTAAATTTATGAGGTAACAACCAACATGAAATTTTGTGTATCATCATTACTTGGTATCTATTTAAAAGATATGCTCTTCTATAACATTCACAAAAATACATAATATAATGCAAAACATATTTCAGCATCATGCTGATGCTACCTTAGGAGAATGGACGAAAGTATTTCAGAATTTCAGAAAGAAAGTTCTTTACAAAGATTAAAATATTCTTGAGAGTTATTTTCTAGGTATTTTTAGAAAATAACATACATATTGTTTAGTTTTCAGTTATAAAATAAGACACTGATCAAAAGGTAACAGTTGAAGGGTGCACTTATATGGCACCAATACAGGGATCTCCTAGTAAGATTTTAGACAGAAAAATTTAAAAAAAATCTTATAAATACAAGTAGTTGTAAAGAGGAAATTGACCTATACACATACATATTGAACTTAATAAAACTATCAAATGACTGTTACATGGTTAAAAATAGATACATGACTAAATGACAGAAACAACAGCAGTTTCATGAAGCAGAAGCGAGGTTATTCAAAGATGGGATAGTAGAAAATAGGGCCCGGTGAGAAGGCTCAGGATGTAAAGTACAGGTGTGAGGCATTGTGAGAATGGGAACTTGTCGATGACAGACCAGGAAGCAAGAAGGTGAAGGTAAGGACAGACATGAAGTCAAAGTAAAATTTGGTTTATAATTATAGTCTGAGAAAAAAATGCTCAAAACATAAAAAAAAAATCAGGAATGAAACTCATGTTCCTTTAGTTGTGAGCTTGAGCCTTTCACATCTGTGTCATATATCCAGTCCTATAGGAGAAAGCTGCCACAGGAACCCTCAGCATGTCCAAATGCAGAAATGAAGTGGTCATGTGGTACAAGCTCCCTCCAATTGGTACATCTACAATGCAATCCCTAAGACTCAGAAGAACTTCAGAAAGATGCATAAACCAAAAAGCTAGTATACCTGATACCAATAGCATCTTCTAGACATGACAGGAACGTTGTGCCCATGAACGATATGACCTTAATGATATGGTCATCTAAACAAGATGACACAATGCAGAAAATTTCATGAGGCCCCGTACCTAAATGAAAAGGTCCAAGAAGCAGATGGCTGCTGTGAGAGAGATAATTGATTTTTTTTCCAGGTATGAGGCCCCAATGATCAGCCCAAGTGGTCAGCCTTAAGTGTATGTATGTAAGAGTAAAGCTAAATGGACTCAATAGTGTGTTTTTGTTTGGTTTTGGTGTGCGTTGTGATAAGAATAACTGTAAGAGAGGAGGTCTTGGACTTGAGATAGAAGAGTGTGACAGGAGTTGAAAAGTGAGAAGGAGAAGTGAAAATGATGGAACTTCAGTACTGGTGTATAAAATTATTAAGAATAAAAATTTAAATTTAAAAATAATACCTTCAAAAAAAATGAGACCCTGTCTTCTAAGTCATCAGACTGAGAATTCACTGCTACAGGAAATCAGAAAAAGCTAGAAAAACTAAATTAGAGTTCTAAAAACTAAAACTCCCAGCTAAAATTTCTATGCCCATATAAAATTTTTAATAGACTAAGTGAGCTTTTAGATAAACAAAACCGGGGCCACTCAAAACCATAAGATTTCTAATAAAAGAATAGCTAAAAAGAAAGAGAAGGTGAGTGCAAGGAGAAGCTCAGAAAGAAGTACTGGAAGGACTGAATAATTCAAAATACAACACATTTATAAAATTCAAAATACCCAACACAAAACAGTAACTGTGTTTCTATCAAGATTACATTATATAAGCAGCTTATAAGGAATATCTATACTGCTACAAAAGGTGAAGAAACCGAGAGGTTATTAAACATTCTGTGTTTTGGAGTGATGAAAAAAAATAATAAGAATAAAATTTTTATTAATGATGCTTATTTATTTAAAAAGTCACCAATGTGTTATTATGTCTATTAGTACTAATGCAAGAAAAATAAAAATCATCAAATTATTTTATAGTCATAGAAAATAAATAAAAGTATGTGCTGTGTTTAAAAGAAAATTTACAAGGAAAAGGAAATGCAAAACTTTTGTATAAAATTGTAAGATGGTATATGTAAGCTAAACTGTAATATTATTTTCTGTAAATTTGTTGAATTCCAAGTAGAGATGATTTTGATGAGATTAAACAGTAGAATTACATGTTCCTTATAGAATAAATATTTTCCAATAAAAGACATAATAATGAAAATAAATGGAAAAAAGTTAAATTGGTGATTTTTCAAATAATTAAGACCACATTTATTGTCATATAAAATCAGGTAATACAATAATATATAGCTCTAAGTGGAGAACGTAAGAAAGCAAAAAATTAATTTACTAAGACCCAAATGTGTCATCATCCAAGACACAACTTCAAAATATTCTAAGTAGAAATTTTTTTAAGTAAAATAAGCATATCTCATCATATATTATGATGTGTTAAAACACTGTTCTTATAATAGCTCAGACAAAATCTGCATTTTGGAGACTAAGAAACAGAAACATATATGTGCATATAAATACAAATATTGTTAGAATGCATGTGGCTTTCCAAGTGTACATGAAGCAATTACAAAAATTGTCCCTATGCTGCAGAAAATCCCAACAAATAAGAAATGAATGAGATGGCACAAATTATGGGATAAAACTGTGGTGATATTAAACTAGAATAAATAGAAGGCAGTTACAAAACCTCCCTGGAAACCATATGATAGACTTGCAAATTATTTATAAATCAAAGATGAATTTAAAGCCAAATAACAAACTATTTGAACTGAATATGAATGATGAAGCACCATTAAAACAACTTGTAAGATGTAGAAAAAATGGAGACCTAAGGAAAATTTATAGCCTTGGAGCTAGAAAAGCAATCTCATTCCAAATGGAAGGAAAATGAAAGCAGTAACATTATAAATGCAAGAGAATAATTAAAAAAATCAACTATAAATAAAGGTAATTAATAGGGTATAAGTTAGCTCTTTAAAAATTTGGTGTATTCTAACAAGTTTTATGTTAAAAGAAGAAATAAAAATCCATAATTACCAATATTAATAATTGCATATTTAGATGTAGTTTTTACTGTCATACAAATGTATTAGAAAGTATTGCCAATAGCTTTACTCTAGCAAAGTTAATGTTACTTATACTTCTAGGAAAAACATAACATAAGGCAATGTCTGACTTCTCTCAAATAATTTTATTTGTTGTTAATTATCTTCCATGATTTTATGAATTTTATGTATTTCATTATTTTAGAACAGACAGTGTCCATCTGGCACAAACTCCTTCAATGGTCAGAACATAAGAACATAAATGAAATCAAAATACGCATGTTTATATATAATTTCTGTCATCATGGAGGGTAAATACTACCTAAGGAATATCTGAGATTTTACTTGGTAACTTTATTGACCATGTGTCAGCTGCTCCAGTTTCCTCAGTCATATTGAAAATCCAAAAACACACCATAGAGAAAGTAGCTGTGCACAAGTCTCAGTCTTAGTTGAAGTAGCTCATATAAGCATATACTTTCAGTAACCATGTCAAAGATTATGTTCTTAAGCAGAGCGAAGAGGAAAAGGCCCCAGAGTTTATTTTAAGCAAACAGAAGCAGATGGGAAAGTACAGACAATCTCAAGGGTGTACTGTTTACCCCCCCAAAAGACAGTCATTAATTTGCTTAAGTTATTATAAATGTAAATCATGTATTATATATATGTGTATATATGTACACACACACACACTTAAAGTTACCTAACTTCTATATACTTACTACCTATCACTCTTAACAAGAAATTTCCTTCCTAGTCTGACATGGTTCTTGTAAATATTTCTAGGGCTATTTCTTCACATAGATTCTCATATCTAGGATCTGAAACTAATGTTCGGGGCAATGTGAGCAAACTGAGTCCTCCATTTAAGTTTTAGGGGAGGGAGAAAATCAGAGAGGAAAGTGTCTCTTTCCAGCATGTTATGAAAGGCGCCGAATGCCGCAAGCATCCGCTGTGCAGATCCAGAGCTTCCCAGGAGTGTACACCAGGGTGCTACTTGTTGAGGGGCTCCAGGGTCTCTTTCCATGTCAGAGATCAGGAGTTCTATTCAGTGTGACTGTCTCCTATGGGCTTGTCTGCCTCTTCTTCCTTCGACGTTTGTCAGTGACATCCGTTGCCTTTCATTCCAACTCGCCTCATGCTTTGGGAAGCTTGCTTTCTCCCCCTTGGCTCTAAGGATCAATTTTAAATGCTGGTACAGTCCCTTTCCTCACTGGCAGCCAACGGGATGTTATTCTGTCTGCGCCATGGAGAACCAGCCTCTCAAGCATGTGGTGGTAAACCACCTAAGGGGTTTGGTGTGTGCTGGTGCTGGCCAGTGTTGTGAGCAGCTTGCCTCAGCCCTTGCTGCAAACATGTTAATTCAGGCTTATTATGCTAAACCCCCAAGGCCTGCCCTTTAAAAATTAAATTGGCTGAACGTAAATTATGCTGAATTCCTTCCTAAAGCCTTGCCACAGCTGTGAGAAAAGCTATGAACAGATCAGCACGCTCTGCCTGAGGAACTGCCCTTGGCCCTGGCAACGTAGAACCTTTGCTTACACATGTTTGGCTCTGTTGTGTGTCAAACTGCTGTCACAGTGAAGACCCATCTTCTGAATATTATTTCAGGGCTCTAGCTATCCTTTCTTGAGGACATATCAGGAAACATCACAAAAATAGTGCTGGTGCAAAGTCATACTTTAAAATAATCCAGTCATTGGTATATTTGAATACTTATTGCTTGAATGTGCCACTATATATGGCTGGGTGCTAACAACTTAACATATCAAGTTGGAAACATATGGAACTATTTTTGCAGACATTTTTCACTTGCAAAACTGGGATTTTTAAAGTGGATCTCCCTAACAGCTTTGGTTTATTATATTTAATTTGATTTCAAAATTATGCACATGCATGCAAGCATATGTGCGTGTATGAGTGTGTGTATGTATGTGTGTGTGTGTGTGTGTGTGTGTGAATGTGTTCACATGAGTGCACTGCCCACAGAGCTAGAATTACAAATCCCTGACATGGGTGAACGGCTCTTAGGCACCGAAGTCGGGTCCTTTGCAAGAAAAGTTTGCATTCTTAACCACTAAGCCATTGCTTCAGACTCTTTTTTAATTAAAAAAAATTTATATGTGTCGGATGGTTGCAGACATGTCACAGAATGCATGTGAACTCATGGGACAATTTGAGGAAGTCTGACACACTGTAGTACCAATCCTCAACCTGTGCTTATGACCCCTCTGGGGATCACCAATCAGATATCCTGTATGTCAGATATTTATGATTTTCAACAGTAACAAGATTACAGTTCGGAAGTAGCAATGAAAATAATTATATGGTTGAGGGGTCATACAACATGAGGAACTGTCTTAAAGGGCTGCAGCATTAGCAAGGTTGAGAACCACTGCTTTAAGAAGGTGACTTTTATCCATGTCTAGGAAGGTGAACATCCAAACTGGCTAGGCTCCCACCAAGCCGGAGCATGAAGTAGGATCAAAACCCCTTGCCATTGTCCTTGGCTTCTCATCAGCCCTCATTGTTCGCCATGATCAGAGAGTCCGTTTTTATCCCATGCTTTTTCAGTCACAGTCCAGCTGGCCTTGGTGGACAGAGGGGGGAGGACTTTGGACTTTCCACAGGGCAGGGAACCCTGACTGCTCTTTGGATTGGAGAAAGAGGGGAGAGGAGTGGGGGGAGGGGAGAAGGGTGGGAGGAGGGGGAGGGAAATGGGAGGCTGGGAGGAGGCGGAAACTTTTTTTTTCCTTTTCTCAATAAAAAAAAA
>NW_026067913.1:12797153-12816263 GCF_014885135.2 Alexandromys fortis | reverse complement strand
TTTTTTTTTTTTTGTTTTGTTTTGTTTTGTTTTTTCGAGGCAGGGTTTCTCTGTAGCTTTGGAGCCTGTCCTGGAACTTTCTTTGTAGACCAGGCTGGCCTTGAACTCACAGAGATCTGCCTGCCTCTGCTTTCCGAGTGCTGGGATTAAAGGCGTGTGCCACCAACGCCCGGCTCTTAGCACCTTTTTGATCAGTGTTAAAGTGAAGTAAATACCACTTACCTCATAGAACCAAAACCAAGAAGTAAATATCAAATAGATCAGCCTCAAAGTTTGTATTTTTTTTATAATTTGTGCTCAATCCGTGTTAAAGCTCATTCTGATATTTAGTGAAAATTACAAGGAGAAAATCATGGGGTTCTAAACTTGATACCCTATTTCTTTGCTACCACTATAGGAGTAATTGAAGGGGAGTTTACAGGAAGCTTTATCTTCCATAATTCTTCACCTAAAATAATTCATTTTTATCTTTGTGCCATGATGTTCTAAAATGCATATTTTTTCTACCTTCATCAATTCCCAGAGACTTCTTGAAAAAAACAAATGAAGTAAATTGTGGCATGTGGGGAAGGAAAATGCCTACATCACCACAGAAGCACAAGTTGACCATTCCCAGATTATCCCTGACTATGCGTACTCCGTATATGAAAGTAATTTCCCATGTTAGTGGAAAATGACGTTAGAATCATTCTAACATCAGGTTGAACTCATGTGTATATTTGTATGTATACAATTGTGGATATATCCAATTAAATCATCTATATGTATTTTTAAGTATAAAAAAACATAGGGAGAGGGAGGTTTCTAAGCCTTTAACTTTGATTATAGGCTACCTAAGATGAAAAAAAAAAAAAAGGTCATTCTGTTAAATAACGTTTAGAATTCTTCCTAGGAGCCTGGCTTTGGGGATAACACTACATATTTTTCGTGCTGTTTCCTTCCATGACCTGCCTTTGCTATTGATTCTTTACCCAATGCCAACAGGAACGTTTGGGCAGATCCTGTTTTGTTTCTAGGGAACATGATGTGATGGCTGGAGGTTGACCTGGGTGTAAACACAACCTAGAGAATATTAATGCTTACAATCAGTTTACAATAGTGCTTTTCCTAGAAACACTCTGTCAATCCAATTCTAGCGGAGCTTTCCTGATGACTCAGTTTTAAGATTCGATGATGTAGATTCCATGGTGCTTGAGTAGGAATGTGCCAGTGTGCCTCTTCCTTCATAGATGAGTGACTTGACAGTGTTTGCTTTTTTAAGAAAATACAGTTGTTTCACTAACAGAGTTAACCAAAATATATGAGATAGAAATAGACATACAAAAAGCAGGGACCTATTTTTAAGCAACATAATTTCTACTTAAAATATATGTATTTAGCCACAATACAACTCAAACAATGAGATTGTTACCCTCTGCCAATTTCGTTTGAACATTTCTCTTCAGAATAAAAGTATTTCTCTAAAGATATTTTCTCTAGAGGTTACCCTTTAGAAAATCTTGCTACCATTGATCTCAGTTTGCTAGTTTTGCATTTTACATAGAGAGAAGACTGAAAGTTTGCCAAACATTTCATAGTAAATTCAGGAGGAAAGGTAATAGAGTATGTACCGGTATCTTTTAAGGGAGAACAGTGATTTGTTCTGTTTTCTGTTATTTATAATAGTAAATATTGTACAAAATGTAGTTCATTAATTGAATTTTTTCATAAGATATCATTCCAAGCTCTCCAATCTGCAGCTGATATATTTTAAGAAGGGTTATAGAGGCAAAGTAGAAGGAAAGAAACTACTTCACAATCATGTCTAGGATGCATTTGATGTGGAGGAAGTAATCAAAAGAAGAATATCTTACTGTCTGAGATCTAGAGCAAATACAGGCAAGAGAAAATTCTTTTTTGATACTTTGGTATGATGAGTTATAGACATTAATTACATAAGACAATGATACTGTGTTTTATAACAATTCAATTTTGTTGAAAAATAGACAAACCCAAAAGAAATGGACAGATGTGTTGGTTTCTTGAAATCTTTACCACTTCATTATGATTATTTATCAGAATTTCATTAAATGTTATTGATAAATGAAGAAAGAGCCAAATAGTAATTACACTTAGCAATTTAGTAATATTCCAACTATTTATTATATGTTTGGTATATATAGTATTGTAGTTGGTGCATCAATTATTACTGGAAATTATGCATATGTTTTCTTGCTTAAATTTTTTATAATTATATGCATCTATACAACATATCTTTATAGCAATAGAATGCTCCCTACCCCGTCCCCCAGCAAAGTCACCAATACATTCTTCTCTTACCAATGTGCTTTAATTTTTAAAAACTCACTGTGTTATTTATTGCTGCCTATATGTACACATGGGTGTGAACCCATCTACTATGGCGCTGACAACCTATCATGAGGAGGCAGTTTCCTTAGAAATTCGATACTTCCTTCCGCAGAAGTCATCAGTTTCTCATAGCTCTTCATCTAGAATTTTACCCTTGTTCCAGTTTCTCCACCTTGACTTCAAGTTTAGCCATCCAATCTTCTTATTGTTGAAATATTGTAATTTTTCCTTAATCTATTTTAATTTTGTTTCAAACACACCAGTTTTTGTTTTCTTTAAAAGATCTGTCATGGACCACCTTCTTTATAACAGTCAGCTGTTTGTGTCTTTGTTTAAATCTATAATGATTGTTTTGAATTATCAGTGATATCTTCTGATTCCCACTAAATACCATTAGTAGAGGGTTATTAACTTTATGTAAAGTTATGCAGTCTTGGCCATTCATATTCCTTATGTTGCTGCATTAGGATTTATGCCTCTGGTGTTATTTAGCTTTTTTTGTCAGCTAAATTGTTGTAGCTCAAATATTGACAGTGTTCAAGTGAAAATTGATTGTGGTAGAATTGAGTGTGTAATTCAGAAAGTATTCTCTCAGTCCAGGATCTCAGGGTGCCTTGTGTAAACTCCACAGTGTACGCTGAGTAGGATATAAACTTCGAGAGCAACCATAGCTGCTTTTTATTGCCACTGAACAAATGCCATTCTAGCCCATTAACAACAGTGGTTAAAGTCTT
Organism: Alexandromys fortis; assembly: GCF_014885135.2. NCBI lineage: Eukaryota > Metazoa > Chordata > Mammalia > Rodentia > Cricetidae > Alexandromys > Alexandromys fortis. Next base: position 12,813,180 of record NW_026067913.1, on the reverse strand, counting down.
TCTAACTTCAATAACTGTTGGAAGTAAAACAACCAAAGATTGTACAGCATTTACTCTGATTTTGGTTAAGATTATGAGTGAGAAGGAGTAGAATGGATAAAGATAAAACTCCATATGGTGCTGTATGGAACAGGGGCAAGCGGGAGTTTCCGATCTTTTCAGTTTTGTGTTCCTTTAGGTTCTGGTCTGTGGGGGAAAGGAGCTTGTAGGGTTTTTTTTTTTTTTATTTTTAACTAGTTCTATTGGAGCACTGCAGTCCAACCTTGCCCCTGCTGTTCCTGTATGCCTAGTGTATGTGAAGAACAGTGCTTCACCTATAATATCTATGATTCCCCCAGGCAGATTTATCCATCAGGTAGAGGAGTTTTCCCCATTGAAAAAGACTTCCTGTTTTCTTTCTTTCTTTCTTTCTTTCTTTCTTTCTTTCTTTCTTTCTTTCTCTTTCTTTCCTTCCTTCCTTCCTTCCTTCCTTCCTTCCTTCCTTCCTTCTTTCTTTCTTTCTTTCTTTCTTTCTTTCTTTCTTTCTTTCTTTTTCTGATTCTTTGCTTACCTACCTGTTAGCTACAGAGATCTTCCATGTTGTGGACAATTTCTTTACTCTGTGTGACTATATGTCTCTATCATTGATTTAATAAACAAGCTGATTGACCAATAGCTGAACAGTATAAATGTAGGTGGGAAAGCCAAGTTGAGAATGATGGGAAGAGGAAGGGCACAGTCAGGAAGTCTCAAGCCAGATACAGAGGGAGCAGGAGATGATCGTGCCATGCTGAAAGAAGGTACCTCCATGTAGGAGAGCATAAATAAGGAATGTGGGTTAACTTTAAAAAAGATAAGAGTTGGTTGTTGGTTAGTAATAAACCTGAGCTATTGACCAAGCATTTGTGAAGCCTCTGAGTCATTATTTGAGACCTGCTGCAGGACAGGAAACCTTCACTGACACTTTCAGGCTAATTATTTTGTTTTTCAGACCTTGTCTCTTGAAGAGTAAGTTCTTACTGTGTATCATCTTCACTGTTTTTATTTCCATAAGTTTCTACATTGCCACTTTTCATTTAAATATTTCCTAAACTCAGCATCATTAAACCAGGTGGTTGGCCATTGTTTAGCTAAGATTTAGGACATAATCAAATAGGCATATGGCATAAACAGTTATCTGTTTCTGATCAATGGCATGGTTAATATTGTTGACTAAACATTATCTAGAACCACTAAAAAGACATATCTCTAGCATGTTAGTAGGAAATTGTTCTCTGTAGTTAGGTGTTTTTCCCCTGCCCACCTATTCCCAAATACTCTACAACTTCTTCTCAAATAACTAACTCAGACACTTGATATGAATTATAAATGATTGGCTGATAGCTCTGTCTTGTTACTAGTTAACTTTTACATTTAAATTAACCCACAATTCTTATCTATATATAGCCACGTGGCTTGGTACCTTTTCTTAGTACAACATTCTCATCTTGCTTCCCTGCATTTGCCATTGACTCTCTGACGCCACTTCACCACTTCCTGTTTCCACTCTGTACAATCAGTCCTTCTGACCTCTTCAGTTAACCAATGGCTAGTTTTGCCTTCAGACTCCAAACAAGCTTTATTTATCAGAACACAAACAAAATATTACACAACAGTCTTCATTATATTAACTGAGGTCATAAAACCCATCTCAATTTAGGCATCACCATTTATATGCCTGGAGTCCAGGACAACACAGAATGAAGAGGGCTAGCTGAATTCTAGAATTTATTCCTTCCTGTCTCCTTACCTGAAGCAGTGTGACCAGCTGCCTCCTGTTCTTAGTCTATCGTTTGTAACTGTAAATCAAAATAACCATTTGCATTCTTAAGTATTTTATCAGCAATGTTGCTGTAGCAGTCCAGCAACTAATATATTTGGTGAGGCAGGCACTTTGGTCATTGGTATTTTATTAACATAATTCCCCAAACTGCATTATATTAACATCTAGGAAGAGAATATAATTTAAAACCCTAAGTAACTGAAAGCATATTATGCACAGTGTTTATAAAAGAAAACAAATATTCATGTGGAATTTTTGGGGAATATGACAGAGTTGACTATTTGAATTTTGTTATTTGGATTGTACTTTGAACACTGATAAAAACATGAGGAACAACATGATACTTGGGCCCTGGTTTCTTCTTTCTGTTGGTCTCAGGCATAAACTGTCCCTCCTTAGTTGTTGCCTTTAGGTTTAATTAATTGATATCAATATAAATGCTATATTGTAGTCGATATGATGGCACATGACATTAGTCCCAGCACTCTGAAGGCGGATGCAGATGGATCTCTGGGTTCAAGTTCAACCTGATCTATAAAGTGAGTTCCAGGACAGCCTGGACTACACAGCTACACAGAGAAACTCTGCTTTATAAACAAAAGAAAAGGAAAACAAAAAAGGGAAAGTAACAAAAAAAAAACTTTAACTATCCAGATAAAGATTAATTTAAAAATATCAACTATTTCCTCCTATCCATATACTGCTTACTAGCAAATGATTAAGCAATAAGATAAATTGAAACTAAGCAGCAGTAAAGCTAGAATACGAAGGAACACTGTGAGACATATAAATAAGGACACAGGAGGCAGAAGCATGGCAGAGTTGGGAGGTAATTTCCTTAGAGAAGGAAGTGTGTGACTATTGAAATTTCACTCTTTGATATGGAAATTTATAAATTAAGTAATATGACATGATTACAAAATGTAATCATGAAGATAGCAGGGTTGAAAAGCCAACATGGAGCTGGTGAGATTGCTCAGCACACAGATCACTTGGTGTGCAAGCATGGAAACTTGTTTATGATCAGGAAACCCGTATAAAGGTAGAAGAGAACCCACATCTCAGATTTGTTGTCTGACCTCTACACATGATTTATAACATTCACTCCCTACAAATAATAATAAAAATATGTTAAAATATATGAATATCATAGATTAAAAAAGAAATAGATAGTAGGAGTGGGGTATTGTTCCTAAATTATTTTATTTAGGAAATAATCTAGAGTATTTAAGAGATAATATAAGAGATTTATGAAAATATCTGGATTCAGAATTTATGTTTCTATATAAGAGCTCTCATACTTTTGAATAGAAGCCATAATTTTGGCAGAAGGTTTATTGGTGTTAAGTTTAAAGAGTAAACAATTATGAAAAAACTTAAAATTGTAGCTGAAATGCTAACATCCTCAATGGCTGATAGTACAACATGGTCACTCTTAAACTACAATCCTCTTTATACTGCTTCTTGGCGCGCGCCTTTCCTCCCAGCCAGCTGAGAAAATATACTCCGCAGAATCTCTTACAATCGGAATAATGCTAATGAATTGTCCATAATAGATTTTTAGTAAAAAGTTACCAGTGATAAAAATGAGTGCCATGGTTGCAATGCAAGCTGCATGCTAAGCTTTTGTTCTTGGTAGCTTTTATTTATTTTTGGCATTGTCCTTCCAAAAAATTTTTGTTACAATTAATTAAGCTTCCATTTGGCAATATTTGTTACAGTTCATGCTGGCAACAACCATTCTTTTGTTTTTGTTTCTCTTTTAAATTGTGGCTAAGCAAAGATAGTTTGGGATCAAGGAACATTTAGAAATTATTTTGATAATACAATTTTATATATATACACTGACTGCATGTTCTCTTCTATAAATAGATAAAATTATTTTTATCTCTTATTAGTCTAGATTCTCCTTTGTGGAATGTGACTTTTCAGTATATTGTATTTTTAAATAGCTATCAGGTGAAGTCACTTATTTGTGTGAATGTTTGAGAAGAGGATAGGTATCCTCAGGCATAAAATAACCTAGCAACCAGCAATGAATCATGTTTATCAGCATCATCTTCAGATGTGAAGTTTAGGGTTGGAGACCAGTGTGCTGCAATCTGCAATTATGATTCCAACCCCCTTTCTCTCTCTCTCTCTCTCTCTCTCTCTCTCTCTCTCTCTCTCTCTCTCTGTCTCTCTCTGTCTCTCTGTCTCTCTGTGTGTGTGTGTATGTGTGTGTGTGTGTGTGTGTGTGTGTGAAAGGCTCTCTCTATGTAGCTCACAGACTTACTCGAAATCCTCGTGCTTTTGTTTTCTGGTTCCTGGGGTCGCAAGCACGTACCATGAAGACAATTTAAATCATGATTTCTACCGTACATCATCATTATCATATATTTAAATTCTTGTTAGGTAGGCTTTCTTTCTGTCTGTCTTTGTGGTTACATATAGAATTATGAGACAAGAATTTGTTTAATCTCAAAAGAGATAAATGATGGAAATCTTTCTAAGGCATTTGTGTATTTTATGACCTTTGTATCGATACTCTCTTGGATGCTTTGAGGTCTGCTGATCTGTGAACATTCTTCGTTCACACTACAGTTCCTACAAAGTCTGTCACAGGAATTGTATTTCTACAAAGCACACTCACCCAAGAAAACAGAGTGGAGTCTGGTTAAACGGTTCAGTGAATAAAATGATGCGTAAGCAAGTACGAGGAACAGAGTTTGAATTCCTCAGAAGCCAATAAAAGCTAAGTGGTTCTAGCAGCCTGTGTCATCCGAGTATGTAAGAAGCAGAACCAGTAGTCTTCTTCCAGCAAGTTGCAAGCTATAGAGAACTGAGAGCCTTCACCTCAATATAAAGGACGATCAGGTAAGATATCATTCTATGGTCTGCACACACATGTGTGCACCCACACGCATGAGGACATATATACACACAGAAATACTCACACATTAAAAAGAAAATGTGAGATAAGAAAAAAGCAATACAGAAAGCAACTGAAAATTTTTGAAAACATGTAAAGAAGATAGCATTTCTGGATATTCAAAAATTAAGATGAAGTATAAGGCAGAACAGACATTGAATAATAACTGCTAAAAGCACTCCAGTTAAGGGTGCAACTTTGAGCTATTTCCCCTCTCGAGGCTAAGATCTTGTCTGACTTGGAGAATTTTGAGGCAGCAAAAGGATGGGTGTGATATAGATGTTTCGTTTAGGTTAGGGCTGACTTTCCTGCGATCTTGTCTTTTCTTTACACAGATCAGTCACAGGTCTCAAGGTTAATATCCATTGTTATAATCCCTATGAATGATTGAGAGGTCAGCAATGCTCCACTGGAAGGCTACACATCCAAGGCTATGTGGGCAGAACAAATTGGGCAACATGGCCTTAAAAATAGTAAACAAAGTGGTCTGGATGTGTGAGGAACTGGGCGAGGGGTGAATACGATCTCATGCATGAGATTCTCAAAGAACTAATAAAAGGAATATATAAAAGAATATGACACAATAATAAATTAATTGAAAAGATAGGAACAAAAATAGATTGCCAGTCATAAAGGCACTGAAAGTGTGACTAGGTGAAGAAGTTGAAAGGTAGAGAAAGATTGTTCAATGCAAAGGAAACCTGGGATGCAGAAGAGACTCACCAGTTCTGCCACGAACGCATTTCTAAGAGAAGCTTGCAGAGTGAAAAAGAAACTGATTTAAATGCATTTCCTAAATAAACAGCAGAACTACTGTCCCAGTAATCGAAAATCTCTAGCCTTTGGCCTGAGAATTACTGACTGCATCTGAAAACATAATGACTTATAATGCTATTGGATTTTTATTTTACATTTAAAAGCAAAGTTGAATTGCTCCTCTATACACATAGGGATGCAAACATGTCCACAAGGTAGAACAAATATAAGCATTCTGATTTCAACGTTCTTGTAGAGAATGTGTTCCCTAGCCTCCATAGTTTTTATAGATCTATGCATTGCAATGCTGTGTGGGAAAATCAGGAAAGTTTGTCCAGATGGCTCTTGTCTTTGCTGAATAAAGATATACAATTCACAAATTGAAGGAATAAGCAGTGTTACTTAACAGTACTGAGAGAATTAAGTGAGCGATTTAATTTTATTAATGCAATTTGGAAAGGAATTCTTTAGCTTAAAAATAGATTGCCCTGTAAAATTAATCGGAAATACCAATGCCTCACATTTAATATCAAAATAAGAGCAATGGGATGGTGGGAAATTAAGGCTCTATGGAAATGGTCATACTGAATATTTGGTACTGTACTTAAGGATTTAATTGATTAGTACTAGTGTAAAAAGAAAAATTGGAAAGCTCACAAAACCAAATTATGAGAAAAAGTATCTCATGCTTTGCAGAAATACTTTATCCTGAAACTTTTGAAAGTAAAACTCATTTTTACAAGTTTGATGCAAGACTTTTCTATTTTGTCATTGTAGAAAAATTTTTATAATGATTATCAATGTAATTTGAAATATAAATTTTAAGTAATTTATAAGGTTTTTATTTAAAATGACATGAATATATGTATGAACAATTTAGGTGGTAAAATAGTGAGTGTCACATTTCCAGACAGAAGAAAACCTGATTATTTCTTATGTACACACTTTTTCTGCCCAGTACTAGAGGTCAAACCCTGGGTCTTGCACAGGATAAGCAAGTTCTCTACCACTGAGCCACAACTACAACTTGCTATTTTATTTTAAAACTATATTGCCTTTTTACCCCTTCCTTCCTCCCCCCTCCATCCCTCTGTCCTTCCCTCCCACTCTTTCTGTCTTACTCCCCCCTCTAAGTTTTTGAACTTAGCACAGAATGGCTACATTTTTATTATTTTATGTGCATGAGTGCTTTGCCTGTAGATGTGTTAGTGCACTGTGTACAAACAGTAGCCACGGAAGCCAGGAAAGGACAGGGATTCACTTGAACTAGAGTTACAGGTTTTTGTGAGGTATCGTGTAGGTGCTGGGAACCGAGCGCTGATCCTTTGGAAGCACATTCAGTGCTCTTGATGACTGGGTCATCTCTCCCCCACTATCACCCCTCCCCATGCCATTACAATTGTTAAGGCAAGATCGAGTTCTATGATTGTGGTCAGTTAAATATAAATGGGTACTACTAATAATATATAATATACAACATTACAATTGAGAAAACTTATACCTAAATTGGGTTTTTATTAAGATACTATAAATGTGTGCATTCTATTTTATCCTAAAGAGGAGATGACCACAGAAATGAACACCTGGAGAATCAACATATCTTCTATTGTTTAATTAAAACCACTTAATCTGTAGATTAATGATGTATTAAGTGAGGATGCAAAGAATGCACTCTGGATTTAGAATTATAACATCAAAAGGAAAGAGATAATCAAGGTCTCCACTTGTGGCAAAAAAAGACTTTCGATTTTTTGGTTGATTTGTGGCCTCTTTAAAACTTAGTTGTCACCACGTTTGTTGGTTTGTTTTAAACTAAACAGTAGGAAGTATATCTTGAGATAAAATTAACATTATGTACTGCTTGTAATTAAAGATGGGACAAGGAATCAGTCCAATTTTATTTCGAAGTTGTATGGCAACAGGACCTAGTATTATGTCTGCACCTCCAAAAAAGTGTTTTTATGTGAAGAAAATTCTTTGTATGATAACATTTTATCCCAAATTTTTTCTTAGAAGAGTTACATAAGGAGGAAAAAACCCAACATCATATGAGTTAAATATGCCAGAACCTGTTTTGGTCTGTGGAAAATACATTTGTCACTCAGTTCTTTTCCTGCCACCACCCACCACAAGGTTGACTCAATAGGTGGGGCAGGTGTCACAGTTCCTATGAGCTCATGGGGCTGGAGAGCTCCTTGTGATGTCTGTCTCCCACTATGCTGACTCTTCAGCCCATGGGGAACCTTGCAATTCTATGCAGAATGCAGTACCATTGTATGAGAACTAAAGCAAGTCTTTAGTTGAGTTGGGTTACTTTGTGTTATTGTGATTATTAAGCTAAGTGCATCAGTGGGCAGGAGGGATGGTGGTACTTCTTAACAGATTTTGTGACAGTCACAGAAACATCTTCAAGTTGATGCTAAAGTTATGCTTCCTACTTGTTAGATTTCACTGCACTTAAAGCTGGAAGTTATTTTTTTTTCAAAATTCATCAAATACTCAATTTCATCAAATAGAAAATTCACTTGTTTGTTACTTGTTATGTAATATTTTAGAGCAGTGAGTTCTCAACTGGTGGGGTGTGATTACTTTGGAATCTAATATCCCTTTCACAGTGTTCACCTAAGACCATAGAAAAGCACAAATATTTACATTACAATTAATAGCAGTGGCAAAAATTCATAAAATTAATTTTATGTTTGGGATTAAGTACAACATGAATTACATATCAGGTTTACAGCATTACCAATGCTTTAAAGATATTTGTGGAGAATTTTTTTTTCGAGTTTCTATTTAATCCCATAATGTGGGAAATTTGGGTTTGAAATTCATTAATTTTTATTCTCCAGATTAATATACTCTTTATTCCATTAGAATGTATATAACTCTGACTTGTTTTTCATATGTGGGAATAACCTTAATTATCAAATCAACTAGAATTTAGTATTACCTGAAAGCCCATCTTTGAATTTGTCTGTGAGAATGTTTATAGAAAGGGTTAGCTAAAGAGGAAAACCTACCCTGCATGTGGGTGGTACCATGTATCATCTAGATTTTGACTAAATAAAAAGAGAAACAGGGAGGAATCCAGCAGAGCAGCAGCATTTATGGATCTTGGCTTCCTACCTGCAGATGCTCTCACCATGCCTTCTTGCCATGTTGGGTTGGATCCCTTTCAAACTGTGAACCCTGTCTTCTCTATATGTTATGGTCAGTACTTATTTTGTCCCAATAAGACATTAACTAATGAAGGTGCTTGAACATAACCATAAAAGTTCAGTCTAGCTTAATCACTTGATCTCTGTGCTATTTTCTTGTTAGCCTATGACTGACATTAACTTATGACCAGATTAAGAAGCTTGTTTCTCCTCATAGTTTGTTGGAAGTTCTAACCAGCTGTTACATAGCTCTCTGAAGTGGGCATGCAAGGTAGAAAAAAAAATCTAGATTGTATTTCATCACAAATAAATCTCTTTTAGAAGATAGTATGTGGTTAGGTGTAGAAGGAGGCCACTTGGTTCCTGGCTGCTCTGCCCTGAAATAATCACACAGAAACCATATTATTTAAATCACTGCTTGGACCATAAACACTAGCCTCTTATTGGCTAACTCTTACATATTAATTTAACCCATTTCTATTAATTTGTGTATTGCTACCAGGCTGTTGCTTACCGGCTAAATTCTGGAGTCTGTCTCCTGCTGGGCTCCATGTCTTCTCTTTGACTCTGCCTCCTTTCTCCCAGCATTCATTTTAGTTTTCCCCGCCTAGCTAAGTTCTACCCTATCAACAGGCCCAAAGCAGCTTCTTTATTAACCAGTGTTATTCACAGTATACAGAGGGGAATCCCACACTAGTTAGGGCTATGCAGATGCTGTATTTCTCTTGCTTTTGCCAGAGATTTTCACAGGGTTAATATTGAATTACAAATGCATTCAATTTTATAGGAATATTATATGTCTTTTTATAATAAATATACAGAGGAGTCTATGAAAAATGGTAAGGAACAATGTTCTTTTCCTGGTTACCCTTGTCTTATTCAGCTTTCTACTACTGGAATAAAGTCCATTATTAATAACCCATCACTGAAGGAAGTCAAGGCAGGAACTCAACACAAGACCTTTGAAGCAAGAGCTGAAACAGAGGCTGTGGAGGGGTACTGCTTATTGTTTTGCTGGTTGCTCCTTTTGCATTCTTATATTTCCCAGGACCACCTGTTCCAGGAGAGTACTGCCCACAAATGGGCTAGTCCTCCCATATCAATCATTAATCAAGAAAATGCCCACACACTCTTGACCAACAGGTCAATCTGTCAGGGGAATTTTCTCAGATGAGGTTCCTTCATCCAAAATGACTCTAACTGGATCAAGATGAAAAAATAAATCACAAGACAACAACAAACAAGAAAATTAAACCAAACGAGGGTCCTTTCTTAGTATTGAGTTAGCTTATTAAGCCAAATTCATTCGATTTTAAAAAATCCACTTGTATTTATTTAAGTACAGCATTGTCTAGTGTTACAATGCAAGCAAAATATTGTTTGAAATGATGTTCAGTGAAGGGTTTTTAAAATATATTTGTTTACAAATGACATCTGAAGTAGTATCTGTTAACTCCCACTGCAATGTTGTATAAGAACTGTCCCTACCGCTTTCTTCAAAATATTATAAACTGATGTTATTTAATAGATTTATGGAAAAATTGCAGTTTGGCTGATTTACATTATGCTAAACTGGCTGTTTCAAACTATGCATTTGGCTATATTTGATTCCAATATTATCAACTTTACATGTTTCTCTTGCTCATAAGATACATTCTTAAAACTTAAGGGAAGAATACCAAGAAAGTCAAAATCCATTAATATATTTAATTCTTTTTCGGTTTCTGTCAATGGTCCATCTATCACAACCAAATTCTATGGACAATGCTATTATCAGGAATGTATGGGAATGCACATTTCTCAGTATACTCACAAGTCTTTTCCAGTAATCCACAGAGATGTGAAAAAAAACAAATATTAAAATTCAGAAAAATTGTCCTTTCTAGCCCAGTATTCCTCACTATTCTTCCTCAGTGAATACTTAAATCATATTTTCTTCCTGAGAGGACAACCTATGTGTGTAAGGGATACCAGATTGTCACGAGAGCACTGAGCAAAGCTAATCCAGTTTTTGGCTCAGATGCTGCTAGCATCACCACTGGTGCTTTTTCTTTCCCCAACCTCTCATGAAAATAAATATACTATATGTCCTGACCCTAGAAAAATTCAGTTGACTTACACAATCCAGAGACTCGACCTTTTTATTTTTCCATCAATGGAGACTTCAAGTTCTCTCTTATTGATCTGGGGCATTAAGGAAAATACATTGACAGGGTCTGGCGGGACACCTGAACCCATCATTTAGCATACTGAGGCAGGAAGATTTAGATGCAAGCCAGAATGGGTTGCATAGTTCATTCAAAGCCAGGCTAGACCACATGATGAACACTTGTTTCAAAGAAAATAAAACCAAAGAAAATTATTCATGCTGTTCATTATATTTTGTTATGAACTGCTGATTCTTTACAATTATCAATAGTAAATATTCAGTTTTTTAAGCTAATTTTATGCAGCAGTCAAGTGCGTTTTCTATAGAAAAGGCTACCTTCAACAATCCCATGAGGAAATAGAGTTACTGTAGGCTGAGGTTGGTGTTGCTCCTACTGGTAGGACAGATATTAGTAGATGCCTGTGAATATTTGAAGATGCATTCCCATTAAAATATTGAAGAGAACTAGTTGGATAAATTTAGAAATCTGTACACAAATCGTATTTTTTTACTGTAATTACTATGCCTCATGGCAAAATGAAAACAAAATACAACAAAAGTTCCAATTGTATAAAAGGATATAGTTCTAAAATTTAAATATACTTCTCCTGTCACCAAATGGATTCTTTTATAAATCTCAGATAATTTTCTGCAGCTACAACCTTCCAAGGGAACTGTGTGCAGTAATTTTTGAGGCAGGGATGAATACTGGTTTCTGCACTTTAAAGAATTGGGTCCTAGACCTACACCATCCACTGCTGTATAGCTAATGCCAGATGGTTCCTTGACAATGTCGGAAGTGATGCTGTGTGACAGACTTGATTGTGAGGATCAGGATTTATGCTTCAAAGGTTTTATGACTTACAGAAAATGCCAAATTTCTCTCTAACAAAAATCATTATTCTCACTATAAGCAATGCTGGTAAAATATTCAAGATCACTTTGATTTATTTCTACTTTGGGATGCAACCTGGAATTTGCGATTTATATTTTCTGTAGCAAAATGATGCATGGTAGCAGGTGAAGTTATATAATTTTCATAAGATGAAGGACATGGGTATTCATTCTGAGTGTACGTAACCCTTTGCATTTTGTTTCCTGTAAATGCCTTGGGTTAGACCGTATTTCTCTTCAAGAACTGGAAATTTTCATGAAATTTTATCCTTAAATGGTTGGAGGCCGGAATGTTTGGTTTCCTAGAGCTGACAGAGCCATATAATGCATGAGATGAGACATGTTAAGGTCTCTTTATCCCTAGTGACCAGATGACTTTAAAGTTTTGAAACAGCTCGGTGTGGGGCTGTTTGAATTCAAGGGCAGATTTGAAAACATATGGGACTTTTTAGTCTAGAAAAGTGAAATTTTATAAAGATGAATGGCTAAAATACACTCATACTTGGATACAGGTGATTCCTCTGATTTTGAAATCCTGGGCTTTTGGCTCCTTGTTTTAAATATGCAAATTCCCCATCTTTCAAGCCCCATGTTGCACCACTCCTGACCCTCCATCACTTTTGCTACTTCTTGTGTTTTTGGAAGGAGACTTTATAAAGCTGCTGTTTACTGTCTGCTGCGCAGAGCCTCTCAGTGTCAACTCTTGCGAGGCTGCTGTGGAAAGGGTCAGCCTCGTCATTTGTTTATTTTACGGAACCAACTCTTTACACCAGCAAAGCTCTAAATCATATCCTTGTTCTAGCAGGCATCACAACAGACAGATTGTTCATTTAAAACCAGAGAAAGAAAATGTCACTCAAAAATTCCCGGCAGAATTGTTTATTTTACTTTCACCTTTAATCACAAGTAGAATCATTCTTTATTCACAAATAGTGAATCTGAGCCTTTAGCTGATCATTTAGTGGAACATCTACCCAGTAAGCTTTGCTTATGTTGCAGACAGCTACCCTGAGGAGTGATTTGAATTTAAATGTGATTCCCTTATTAGTTTCTGCTAACTGCAAATATCCCAGGCACTTAATTAAGTGGCTGAGTAATGTGTGAATGCTCACTTCTGCTTGTCATGCAGAACAAAGTGATGTATTTATATTCCATGCACAATATGAAATTTAATGACACAGGCAACAGTAATTTAGAAAACCTTTGTTTTTATTGTTCTTGGTTTTTNTTTTTTTTTTTTTTTTTTTTTTTTTTTTTTTTTTTTTTTTTTTTTTTTTTTTTTTTTTTTTTTTTTTTTTTTTTTTTTTTTTTTTTGCTTAAGCAATAGCTGTGTTCTGTCATAGTTTGGTCAGGACAGTGATAGAAGACTTGGTCCAAATGTCAGCTGCAGGGAGATGACATTTCTTTCTAATAAATCAGAAGTTCTTCATTGCGTCTAATGACTTAAAACACTGGTGGGTTTTCATTAGCAGTATCCTTTTGCCTTTTGTTCCCTACGCTAATTTTTAATTTACTTGATGAGAAAATTTCTTTAGCTGGTTAACTGCTGAGGCAGAAGGGAAAGGGAGATTTTGATGGGGTTTTAGAGAACCCACTGTGGTGGAAGTTAAACTAAAAAATGCTGCCAAGTTCTGTTGTCTGACACAAGATCATAGAGGAGAAAAATGGCAAAGGCAAGTTCCTTTGTAAGTATTTTGGATCTGTTTTAGTCGTTGTGTGTGTGTGTGTGTGTGTGTGTGTGTGTGTGTGTGTTGCTAGATAGGAATGAATTATTTTGTTCATTTTCTTTGCTCTAAGGGTGGGTCTAAAATCCCCAGGAGCAGTTTGCCCCGCCCCCATTTTTCTGTAGCTCCCTTACACTTGAACATCTTTAAATTAAATGTGCATGTTCCCTTGCTTTACACTGAGCTGCGCATGTGTTTGCTCATTTGGCCAGATGCTCTGCTCATCAGACGGTGCCATTGTCGTGCAAAACACGACCTCAGTCCTCTCTGTTCTAGCTCTTTTGCTCTTTGCATGTGGCTAGGAAGATCTTTAATTAGAGCTTGAACTCTTTCTGTAGCCTCGATTAAGTGCCTCTTTGTATTTAGACTATTTCATTTATTTCCTAATGGACTTAGGTGGGTGGCGAACTGGGTCAGAGTTGCAACATATTACTTCTTGGCAAAAAAAAAAAAAAAAAATGTGTTTTCTATCCCGAATTCTGTGCCGCAAGAATGCTGCAACTTTCATCTGAGCTGTAATCTCTGCTTCTATGGGGAATTGTCTGTAAATGATGTATTCGTTCTCACAGGGACCCACATAATCCCTTTCTTGTCCGTTTCAGCCTCATTCAGTCTAGTCCCACCCAAACCGACACAGATGACGTCAGGCTTTTGGGAGAACATTGCTGCGCAGTTCCTGTCAGAAAAACCGTTGCTCTGTAAAGTCTTGGCAGTGTTATTCCTTGGTGCTTCAATAATCATAAACTCCTGCTCCGTGAAAAACAATTTCTGCACTCTGCAAGATTCATGGGGCTTTCTGAAAACATTTCAGCTTTATTTATTTATTTTTCTTGTCTCCTATTGCATCCTGAGTTCTTCCTAGGTATGAGCCAAGGCATGAGAAAACAAGGGAACCATAACAAGAACTGCAAGGAGCGGTTCCGCTCCTCTCACTTCTGTGCACCTGCATTTGATATGTTTATTCTTTCTGACTCTGAATCATGTCTTCTGTTTAAACCCCTTTGGCCACAATGACCTTACCATATGCCCCTAACTGGAGGGAAGCCCAGGTTGGCTGGCTACAGTCAGAGTCCACATATGCTGAGGGGAGGGACCAAGAGAGAGACTGATGCTTTAGCCAGAATCCCTTTGTGCAAAGGTGCTCAGTTTGCCTGCTTTACTCCTGCAGACTGCTTTCCAGTCCCAGCCAGGAGTGGACTATGGATAATGATGCCAATTTACCTTTACCCACAACTAGAAGCCCTAGTGTACCTGATCCATCTTAGCAAAGGGATAGTGTACTTTTCCTGTTCATCTTTTGTTTTTCTCCTTTGTGTTCAGTAAATAAGCAGCGGCAATCTATCTTCCTTTGACTGCTCATGCCACAGTGAGGCTTCAAGCTTCTAGGCATCTGATTACAAGGTTCTCTTCTGGGTGGGCCAACTTGTTTCTCTGTGTCCCAAGGACAGTGCCTGAGGTGTGCACTGGCAGAAGCCTGTCAGCTCAAATACAATTTTGCTTTCTCTGTGGATTGTCCATTCACTTGAAACCTAGTAGGTAAGAAAACGCACATTCCTTCTGTCTTTCTTTCTAGAACCACACTGAATTCTTTTTTGACATTAACATTTGAACATGTGGCAGTAGTATATCAGGGTTGAAAACATATTTGAATGCTCCGTCCATTTGTCGGCTTGGTGCTCAAATCCTAGCCTGAACCTCTTCTTGTCATCCAGTCTGGATCTTTAAATCTCTCAAAAACAAAAGCTTCATGCTTTTCAAATTCATCTTTACGTAATAGTCTATCGCCACTGCAATGCAGACT
Organism: Alexandromys fortis; assembly: GCF_014885135.2. Lineage (NCBI taxonomy): Eukaryota > Metazoa > Chordata > Mammalia > Rodentia > Cricetidae > Alexandromys > Alexandromys fortis. Next base: position 12,797,986 of record NW_026067913.1, on the reverse strand, counting down.
GCTTGCCTCACCTGCTCCTCATTCCCGCCCCTTTCACAGACCTGGACTTCTGGGAAATGTACGGACTAGAAAGCGTTTGCTCTGTCACAATGTCCTGGCCCAGCTTCCTTGGCCGGCCTGTCCACTTATGTAGTAAAATACGGACATTCAATGTGTTTGTCCTCAATGCCCAACTGGTAAGCTCGGGTAGTTTAATTACCATGCGTTCCCTCAAAGGCAGTGTAGACTGACACATGGTTCGGAGTCTGACAGCAGAGTGTAACTAAAGACAGACTTACTGACCCTTTTGGGGTCTAGGAGTTTAAGTTCCTTACATGTAAGAAATGAAAATGACTGCAGCGCTATTTCCAGGACTGGGTATGGGAAAACTGGGAACAGAACAGAAAACATTCCTGCCAAAATGTCTTGCACATAGCTGAGATTTAATAAATGTTATTATTATGTTATTGTCATTTCCTACTCTACTTTCATATCCAATGCCTAGGGGTTTATTATGAGTGACACCAGGCCAGATTTTTCTAAATGTGTGCCTACAAACTTCTCATTTTGGCATTTATCTATTATATAAAACATCTTTGTGTTATTTCCAGTAGTTAAGAATACATGTCTCAAAATATCTTAAAAAAAGCAAAACAAAAAAGAATACAACTACTTACATTCATATCCAGATTTTTATCTTGTTCTTAGAGTTGCCTGTTTTAATTTGCAGTAATGAGATGAGTATAGAAATCATTCTTACTTATTTTTCATGAAACTAGATTCTTTTTTTTTTATAATTTTTTATTGAAAAAAAAAAGATTTCTGCCTCCTCCCCGCCTCCCATTTCCCTCCCC
>NW_026067913.1:12664128-12795991 GCF_014885135.2 Alexandromys fortis | reverse complement strand
TCTCTTGGGTATATTCCCAAGAGTGGCATTGCTGGGTCCAGGGGTAGGTTGATCCTGAATTTCCTGAGAAACCGCCACACTGCTTTCCAAAGTGGTTGCACAAGATTGCATTCCCACCAGCAATGGATGAGGGTACCCCTTTCTCCACAACCTCTCCAGCAAAGGATATCATTGGTGTTTTTGATTTTAGCCATTCTGACAGGTGTAAGATGATATCTCAAAGTTGTGAAACTAGATTCTTAAGAATTAATTTTTAATGTATTTCTTTTATTAAATTTCCTGTAGCATTTTTAAGCTTTAAAAACGACATTATTACCCACTCCAATCAACCTCTTTCTATCATCTAGGCTTCCTTATGTTGGGGTCACCTACACAATCTTTGCTTGTACAGCAATCTTTGCTTCAAAATTCCTATAGATGTTTTTCAAAGCTTTACCTTCGCAGTGTTGTCTCAGCATTCTGATAGTTGACAGCTGTTAAACCAATTTAGCCTTGCTAATTGATGAGAGTACGGCCAATTTTAACTCAAGACTGAGACCTTATGTCTCATTAGAATCTGATACTCAGGGAAGCAAAGCTATTAAATAAGTGTTATCCAAGGAAAATAATTATATGGCAGGTCATATACATTTTATCTAAAGAAGTTCCTTTCCAGTATTCTGTGTAAATCTTTTGGCAGAAAGAAACACTTGAAATAGGGTTCCAACTGTAATGCAAAAGGGAGGAAGTCATTATTTTAGATCATGTTTCATAGGGTTCATTCCGTGGCTGGATGGTTCCATTGTTCTGACCCTGAGACAAGACAGCACATCCTCACAGGGAGGATATAGACTAGCAAAGGCTCTAATCTCAACCTCTCTGGGAAACAGAAGGAAAAGGAAAATGAGGAGAAGGGTCTGGGTACATGGTGCACTCTTAAAAGACATGTCCTTCTTCATCTACATCTTGAAACTAGTTCTCAAGGAGCTATAGACTCTGCAAGTGTTGAACCTAATGATCATTAACCACCTCATGATAAAATTGTCTCTGACGAGCTCCGCAGCTAGGTATTCAGCACGTCTTGGGAGTTGGAATGCAGAGTGTAAACTTCATATTAAAGCATGCCACTAAACAGAGAAATAAAATGTAATCCAAGTGATTAAGCTGCAGTCCCCTTCTCATGGCATAGCACCTTCCTTTTATGAAGGCATCTGGAGTTTCCTGGTCTTATTTAACATTTAAATACATATCTTTTACTGCATAAGATTTAGCTTGCTTATACATACCCAGTGTTGGCGAGATTGGTCGTATTTTATGAGAAAGCTAGGACATCTAGCTCCCACCAAGTGGAAAGGTCTGATGATTCAAGTTTGATTTTTGCTCTGGAAAGTGCAGGTGTCCTGATATTAAAATTTCAGTCTTGTTCTGGGCAATGTGCTTAGTATGAGTCTTTAGGATGATGTGGGATTCCCCTCTGTATGTTGTGACTCTCATTGGTTAATATAGAAACTGCTTTGGGCCTATCACAAACTATAGGGGAACAGAGCTATATGGGGAAAACTAAATTGAATGCTTGAAGAAAGAAGGATGGAGCAAGAGAGACACCATGTAACCTTGCTGGAGACAGGTGCCAGAACTTTTGCCGGTAAGCCACAGCCCAGTGGCAATGCACAGATTAATAGAAATGGGTTAAATTGATGTGTAAGAGTCACCCAATAAGTATTTAGACCTAATGGGCCAAGCAGTGACTTAATTAATATAGTTTCTGTGGTGATTATTTCAGGGCTATGTGGCCAGGAACCAGGAAGCAGCCCACTCTTGCTACATTAGGAGATCAGTGAGAAAAGCCTTACTGAGTCTTCTCAGAGCCGTCTTACTCCATAACAACAGAAGGCTCGGGCCAACTTCTATTTTACTGACAAGTTTAATCTTGATGATTTCAAGTTACTTATACTCTAGTTTAACAAAAAGTCACGACAGAATTGTTACAGTCCAATCTGTGTCCTTCCTGCCTGGTCCCTTGAACAAAGAGCTAAGGTGAGAGTCTCTCCTCCTAGTAGGATGCCAAGCCCTTGCTCAGTGACTTTGTTATCTATTCTACTAATCCTGTACATCTCAGAAACAACTAAGAATCCTTTATTTTAAAAACTGCCCAGATTCCTGATTCCATGTGAGTTTTTTTTTTTTTTTTTTTTTTTTTTTTTTTTTTTTTTTTTTGTTTTTCCTTTTTTTTTTTTTTTTTTTGCTTGTTTTGGAATCCTTTACTTAAAAAAGTTTTTTCTAACAAATTTTCCCAGTGGCTGTCTTTTTCATAACTTGTTTAGTAGGAACTGACACTGCCCTTATCATCCTAATGATAGCCCAGACCAGAAAGGAACCTGTCCTTTCTCCCCACGGTGTCTTCTGTAAGCATATTCTAAGAGCTTAGTGTATGACAGGGAAAAGAATGGAGAGGCTGGAAAATGGCTCTCCCTGCACTCTAAGGTGCTGTAACTTTACTGTCACATTAATTGACCACTTCAAGAAGTTCTCTTCTATTCTGCCCTCTTGGGTAAAACTTGTCAATGACACATATATGAACTCAGAGAAACTGGCAGCATACACAGGGTCAGCACAGATTTAAGCCACATTGGGATCCAGCACTGTTAGGTGGAAGTGAACACAAGTCTCCATCCCTCACTTAAAAGCTATCTATCACCAATGGACATCTGCTAGCAAAGGAAAATGAGTTCTCTCCAAAGGGGTTTCACTGGGTCTCTAAATCACATTTAAGGGTGGGTTCTGTGCTCAGCATTAGATGGCCAAAACAAAACAAACTCAATGGTCTTTCTGTAGACTTCAAGTCCCACATTGCATAGTTTGCACATTTTCTAATTCACTAGTCTTTTGCTTGCAGATTATGATTCCTGTTTTGTGTTTCTGTGAAGTTTGTGTGTGTGTGTGTGTGTGTGTGTGTGTGTGTGTTTGAGAGAGAGAGAGAGAGAGAGAGAGAGAGAGAGAGAGAGAAAATTTCCTGTGCTTTTCTATTGTTTTGTAATTTTTTTATTCTGGTTTGTTTTTGTATTCTGGTTTTATTTGCCTATTTTTCTGAGGGAGATAGGCAGAGCTTGGGCTTGGAGTTGTATGAGAAGGGATATGGAGAGGAAATAGGATGGAAAACCAGAATATATTATATAAATTATCAATTAAAAAACAGATCCTTAGGCCCTCCTGGTGCCACGTGGATCAGGCAGTTGAAAGACAACCACAGGTCAGCCTGGGCTCTCATAATCTGGGTTGGCTAAGACATCCACAGGCCCACCAGGTGCCTTGCTGAGCCGGGAGGGTGAATGCCATATTGATGAGTACATAGATGGTGAAGAAATGGGGGAGAAAGAAAAGCGAATAGTTCATGTGCTATGGAAAGAGGCAGAAATGAAGCAGCAGAGGCATAAGCTGATGTGGGTGGCTTGTATGCCACCCGAGTCCAGGGTGACCTCCAGCCTGGACTTCTGCCAAGTGCCATGTCTGGGTCTGTGGCCCTGTGCAGTGTCTGTGTTGATGTCCATGGCTCTAGTGACCACCAAGCGCCTGCAGATATTTGGGGTCTGGTCAAGTCCCTGGGTACATGTTGGTGTCAGGGAGTCATGCTGCTGCTAGGGCTATGGTGAGCTGGGCATCTGTGATGCCACCCAGTGCCATGGTAACATGTAGACCCAAGCTGCTGCCATGGGTGATGAGTGAGCCCATGTCCCTACAGTAGCTCAGGGTCTGTGTTGATGCCTGTGGCTTCTGTTATCATGGGAAGCTATGCAGATGATAGGGGTCTAGGCTGTGACATGGGGCCATGTTGATGTCTGAGGGCTATGCTGTGGCAGGGTCATACTTATTAGGGTGGCCTATACTATCAATTGTGGCCATGGTGTCGTTTGCCCTGCTTGTTGCTGAGGACCATGTCTGGTTCCCTGGTCATGCTGTAGATTTAGTCTATGTTGATTTAAATAGAGTGTTTTACTACAGGGGCTGGGAGGGGGCATAGGAATCATGGACTTAAAATCCAAGGTTCTGCTAAGCTGGGCCTGTCCTTCCCTGGCCCTGGGATAGTTGACCCTCACTGGATATGGCAGTGATAGAGTTGTCTCCACATCTCTTGGGAGAGCTGGCACTGATGGCATGGGCATGAGGGCTGACTCTGCCCATCTTTTGGGGGGAATGGGACCCTAGCATTTACCCCATCTTTGACCTGCTGGAGCACATGAAAGGATTGGTCCCACAAAGAAATGTCTGCAGGATCTCTATGACTTGGAGCAACAATGAGATACCCAAGTGGAGTTTTGGTGAAGGTTCAGTGATGAGGGTGTACCAGAGGCCAGAGGCCTTGACCCAGACCAATGACTCATCACAATGAACATTTTTGGGTGGGGCTGACTGGACAAAAGGTGAGACTGTGTGACACACCGCAGCTCCCAATGTCACTGAGACTAATGGGGAGGTATTGGAGGGATGGGAAAGATAGAGGAGCAAGGTGGTTTTTTTGTTTATTTGTTTTTAATTAATTTTGGGGGTGGGTTTCTTTTGGGGGTAAACACTATGGGGTTGACAGGCAGATATTGACGGAATGGGAGGTAGGAGGTATTGGAGAGAATGATATAATATTCCCAAAGAATGATTAAAGAATTATGTCATCAAAATGTAAATGTCAGAGTAAAATATTTAAGGAAAAAAGAAAAACAAAAGAAAGCAAATGTAAGTAAATAAGAAAGTTCTTTTAATTCATTTAATCTTTGTGCTGATTATATTTTACATTCTGGTGGGTTATGTTTCTCTGTTCTGGCTTAACCATCCTGTTGGTTCCCCTAATTTTATCAACCAGTGGAGCTTTTCTACAGCATCCTGTAGAAGCCTGGGTCCCAATACTACAAGTCATTTTAAACCTGGCATGGAATGAATCATTAGAAATAAACAAGTAAAAAAAAACTACTTTAGTCTGTACAAGAGTTATACACTAGACATGGCTATCAACATATCACATACTCTTAACCAAAGTTTTTAAAAAAAAGTCCTGTTATGCTACAAGTGTGTAATGTCCTCTCACAGCCTTATGAGCTTTAATACTTTATCCCTTTTGGGGATGTTGTTTTGGGAGATGGTGAATATTTTTGTATATAGAGACTATATGGCAGATGTGGGAGCTATAGGAACAGTCCCAAGGAGAGATGGCCTGACATGATTACAGCCTGGATTCTCTGTTTGCTGGTCTGCAGAGGTGGGAGCACCCTGTTTCATGTTCTCACTGCATGGATCTTCCTACCGCCAAGAAATTCAATGTTTTACTGACATTTGTTCCAGCTTTGTGATTATCCATTGAGTATATTTCTGTTGCCCACACCTGATTTCCAACAGTCACACCGATAGATATACAACTGAACGTAATGCTTCTGCCATCCACGTTCCCTCAGGGTCACACATGAGCTGTTATGCTCTCCAGTGTAGATACCACACACACAGTACACACACACACACACACACATACGCTATACACACACCTTACAAGAGACACACACATACTTCACATGCATACATCTTACCATATTATCACATCCATACACATCATACACAACACCTACAAACACCACACAAAACACACACAAACACACATAGACACAGGAACACACAGGTACACACACTCACACCTCCTCTCTACTCATCCAAACTATAACCACACACACTGTTCTATAAAGCTATGTGCAACACAGTTCTTTACAGATTGATAGAACTCATTGTGCATTGATTTCTCTGGAACAATATTTTTGACAGCTTAAAGTTTTTCTTAGCCAACCAAGAACAATATGATACTTTCTATATGTCCTAAGTTTTCCTAAATAAAACCCAGAACATATATCCTGGAAAAAAAGCCTTTTTACGGGGTTTAGTTGGTAACTGTATCTTCAAGGTTTGGATGGATAGGACACAACTAGGGATTGATGTGTATATCCATGTATCCGTGTCTTTATAGAACAGCATTTCTTTTTTTGTTGTTGTTTTGTTTTTTTCAAGACAGGGTTTCTCTGTAGCTTTGGAGCCTGTACTGGAACTAGTTCTTGTTGACCAGGATGGCCTAGAATTCACAGAGATCCTGCTGCCTCTGTCTCCTGAGTGTTGGGATTAAAGGTGTGTGCCATCACTGTCTGGATGGAACAGAATTTCTAATACTGCAGTTTGTCCCCTTTTGGTCCACTTTTCTGACTAAAATAAATTGGAAATTTGAATTGTAGTTTTAGTCCATGTTTATACCATCATTAAAAAAAGTATTTTTCACTTTGTCTTCTAAAAATACAGCATATTTGTCTTGCAATAATAGATTTATATTGTATGGTTTTAATGTTTAATTCATGGCTGAAATAAAGTCATGTAGGGTTCTGTCTAGGCTTTATTTTCTCTCTTTTTTGGATCAAGGAACAAAAATGGAAAGCTTCCCTTTGGTAATTTCCCATTGGGTATTTGTGTTCCGATGAAGGAGTGTACTACATTCACTTCTCTGCAGCTAGGAAATAGGTTAGCATAGCTTCCCCAAGCCCTCCAGACAAAGCAGCCATTTTCTCATACCATTTTCAACGATTGTTTTCCATAATTAAATTCATGTTTTCTTCTCCTGTGGAGAGATTTTATAAAATAAGAGGCAGCCTCTATAAATATTTATCACCTTTATTTCATGTTAGCAAACATGAACTTGTGCATTGAAACACTCCAGCCCCTGTTTTATCTCACACATCATCTGTGCATGTGCTTTCTTACACACTATTCAGAATCTTCATAGATGGCTTCAGTTTCATACAAATTTTACAAAATGGAATCTCCCCAGATATCCATAGTTCTATTTATCCATTCTCACACATCCTTACTCTCCAGGAAAGAAATATTTCTTAGTTCTGTACACATCAGTCCTCTAAAATCTGTATTTGCATCTATCTCTCTTACATTCTCCAAAAGTATTGATGTTTCACTCCAGTGACAGATCCTCTGCAACACACACACACACACACACACACACACACACACACATCCTCTTAGTCCCTGCTTCTCTCTTGAATTCTTTTTGCACTGAAGACTATAAATCACTGAATTAGTTATGCTGTATCTTTGGTTTAAATGTGAGTAGATGCTATAATGCTGAAGGATCCAAGCAAAACTGTTGATAAACTTCTTTGATTGGAGTCATACGATGCAAGCACATTTAGATTGATCAAGATTTTAGTCCTTTCTAAATTCAGACTAATATATCACATTAGCAAGTAGATGAATCTGGATATTATTTAGAATAGAGTTTCCCTGAATTATTCAGGAGTTGTTTGGGGAAAGGAAAAATCAGATAACTTGAGGAAGAGACAATTAGATGTCATTGTAGTCATGATTCTGAATGAGTTAAAGCAATATCTTTCCATTTCTTTGGTATTTCAAATGTATGAATGCATATAGCACCACATAAAAAGGAGAAAGAAACTGAAATGAAATAAAAATGAACATGCAAGCAGGCTGTTATTAAATATTTGCTGTAGGCAATAGGTTAATTTCTTCCTAAAATGTGACTGTTCAAAGCAAATCTAAATACACAACAGGGCTGCTGTATAATTCTTTTGTACACTGTAAAGATTTGTCACTTGTATTGGTTTAATAAAACACTGATTGGCCAGTTGGCAGGCAGGCGGGTGATTGATCTTGGAGAATTCTGGGAAAAGGAAAAGCTCAGTCTGCAATCACCAGACAGAAGCAGAGGAAGCAAGATGAGAATGTCTCACTGATAAAGGATACCATGTCACATGGCTAACATAGACAAAAGTAGGGTTTAGTTTAAGTTTTAAGAGCTACTTAATAATAAGTCTGAGATAATAGACCAAACAATTTATAATTAATAGAAACCTCTGTGTGTTTTGTTGGGACTGAATGGCTGTGGGACCAGGCAAGACTGAAACTTCTGTCTACAAATGGCACCCAACATGTGGCTTGAAACCATAACCCTGAGATTAAGAGTCTCATAAACATTTTTGCAAGAATTTCCAATAAATCAAGAGAAAGGTTTTAAAAAAGAAGGATTCTAGACAAAAAAGAATAGAGCTAAGCACAGCTTCTTGGTAACAGCATTATCTTGGGTGGACTATGTTTGCTAGCAGCAACCAGAGGCATGATTCCTTTAAGAGAGGCTTCTTAACTCAGCATTAGCAACAAAAATGATGCAGCTCTTTTAAGAAGTCTTGCCATCAAAAACTTAAATTGTATTCATGAGCAGCCAGCAATATGCTTCTTGGCAGTGACATAGACCTAGAAACTTCATACAGTTGTAGTTTTAAAAAAAAGTGGCTCCTGTAGGACCTGCATCATGAAGCTAATCTTTCAGGAAGCAAAGGATGTGGCACATTCAGTCACCAAATCTGCAGCTTTTATACTAATCATGTCGCTTAGCAGACTAAAGATTCATGTGATCAGTTTTCTTTGAATTTTTTGACTAGTGAATGAGCTATTCACTACAAAGAGACATTTCAATGTATGGGCTACTAAAACAAACCAACATATATATTTTAAAGGTATCTTGATGTCAAAATTTGAGTTTAATTATGCTACTTTGGGAAGGAAGTTCTGCTTTTGTTTCCACAGAATATGAGAACATATGTATTCCTTCTAGGCTGATGTGGTTTTATGGAACAAGATCTCCTGGAAGATCTCGATGAACCCTTAAAATGCTTTGCCCATCAAACAACAGGAAGCAGTTTGGAGAAAACAAAGCTCAAATTTCCAAAATGATTGTTTGTAAATGTTTATTTTCATTTTAAAAGAGTTGTCTATAAATGGTTAATTGTCACAGTCAATCTCTTTCTAAGAAAAGGCAGGGAGGAAATGACATAGAAATGAATGCTTTACATTTGTATAGACTTTACTGATACAAATTTAAGGTCAAATTTGTTATATGTATATACCTACTCTTGTTTAAGGTATTATTTTCATACAGCTAATCTAAAAATCTAATATATAGTAAAAATACAGATTAATATGTAGTTATCTACCTAGAATCAAACTTTTAAGTAGGTTAGTTATGTTTTCTAGATATACAGATATATTAAATAATCTCCAACACTTCTAAGTCCTACAGAATATGGCATTTAAAATGTTTTAAGAACTTAAACTTTTCTTGACAGTGAAACATTTCTGCTTCTGACAGTACCAATTACTTCGCAGAGGTTTATGAAGTTCATTATTTGCCTTCAATGTGAGAAAGTTAGCCATATGGAAAAGAACCTATTCTTGCCTGGACCACTTGCTGGTATGCTGTATAAACTGGACACGCAGGACTCACAAAACTTGACTGCCGGACTTGTCCAAAGAAGGTGAGGCAGTCCTTCAATGTTCCTGTTTCATAAAAAGAGTCTGCAAGACATTCTGTAGGATACAGAAGAAAGTGACTGACAAACTGTGAATATAGGAATATCATCCTTTCCAATTTCCTGCTTCATGGAAAAGTCTGCTAGATACTGTGGGCCTTTAGGCTGAAGATGGATGCCCCAACAAAACAGAATCACTTTGGGTGACTGTCCAGTCATTGAGATGTCTCTGTCAATTCTCGAGTTTTGGAATTTGCTTATAATGCACCTTATGTTTACTTAGGTAATATTATATTCCTCTTTTATGGTGTTGAAGATAGTTATAGTTTTCCTTAGTTATGATAAAAGATAAATTATATATAAAACTTTAGCTATAAATAGACTACTATAACTGCAATTCTTGCTTGATACCTGCTTTGTTACATGTAATTTTACTATGTTCAAATTAAAACCTTCCTTTTTATTAAGATAGAAAATGGGAGATGATATGGGTTCCAATTTATACTGTGTACTGCTAGGCTTTGTACTAACTTGGTGCAAGTTTCCCCTTTTCCTCATGTCTCCCTTTGTTGAAAAAGAATATATTTCTTATGCATAGCCAGGTATAGGGTTTTTAAAATGCATCTTTTGCCTTGTTCAGAAATCTCAAAGCGAGAGAGCATTTTCTCCCAGGATGAATCACCACTTATTTCCCACCAATATCTGATTTAGATTATAGGAGGCACAAGAACAATGTTGAAATTAGAATTGTGTAAGCTCATTTTCTCACGAAGACATTTGAGTTTATTATTTACTTATGTCTCTAATGTATTTCTATGTTTTTATTAGCATACATTAAGTACACATGCTAACGGATTTCATCATGACATTTGTTTAATATATTTTGCTCATACCCTACATTACCCCTTCTGATCCCCATCCCAAGTGGCTGATCCTGTTCATTTCCAAATTAGTCTGCTTTTTACTGCCCCTACATGTGGCTGTATGTGAGAGAAAGAGAGAATAAGAAAGAGACAGAGACCCAGGAAGTTTCTTTCTGAAAGATTATTAATATGAGCATAAGTGGGAGGTTATTTACAAGAAAAGCCATCACACCATTGAAGAAAACATGTCTCTCTTCCAGGTAACCTTTCACTCTTTACAAATCTTAAAGGAGTGCTGGGGCCTTGTGGGCCCCTCCACCTTCCATGATGGAATGTTGAGGGACTCAATCATGGGCAGGTTAACTTACCTTGTCATGCTGAGCAGACAGAAAACTACTTTCCTTTGACAGCATTTACATTCCTTTGACACCTCACTTATTGTCTTCCAGAGCTTAGGATGGTGTGATAATGCCTTTTCTAGTGCTCAGCTTTCAACTCTTTGGTTTTCTCATCACTTTGATTTTTTTGTGAATCTTTGTTATTACCATCTATTGCTTAAAGAACCTTTCCTGGTGAAATTTGCAACTATAACAAACTTATTGGAATAAATCAATTATCAAGAAAGCAATTTTATGGGCATATCATGCTCATTTAGCACAACAGCTGTAGTTTTTCTACTTTTGTCTATGACTCCTAAGGTACAGGATTTGGGCCCTATTTATCATATGAGATAAGAATTCTCTCTTGGGAAGCAGGCCTTGCCTCCAATATGGAAGTAGATGGATATTCCATGATGCACTTGCCACTACTGCACTGAAAGGCAGACCTCAGCTGTTCAATTAGTAGTTAACATGTAATGAGTACATGAGATTAAGACTGTTGACAAGTTTTTCCCTGCAACCAGCATATCATTTCTGGCACAAGAAAGGCTAGGTCTCAGTGAAAGGAACTCAGTTCTCATTTGATTTTTCTGTTCTGGAAGGAAAGTATTTTCAGCAGAAGCAATGTTACTTTTGTTACTTAAAGGGCCTCTCTGACCAATAACTTGGAAGAAATTGGCTTGCCTCTAGCATGGGGATTTTCATTTAGCTCCCCATGAGTGCTGAGAGTTGTTTCATCCACCTGTACAGCATATCCATTCAAACACCTATAGACATTTGATGCTTCAATTAGCTTCAAGTATCAGGGTATGTTATGGATTTGATGGGAGTATATTTTGTAAGTTTCTGGAGTGTCTTCAGTCATGATACATTCATAAATACTTTTGTTATTATGTTATAATGAATTAGTTCATCATTCTAGGCTTTCAGTTTATGTTGTCTCTAGTGTCTATTTTAAATCAAAACAAAATGCTTTTTAAAGTTGAATTGCTTGTCCTAAACATGTTTTCTTGTAAGCACAGCAAGATTGTCCAAGAACTAAAATCCAAAACAAAAGACATGGAAAACTCCCTAGATAGGAAAATGTAAATAGTAGATTAGCAAGAGTAATACCAAAAAAAATGTGGGATAATAGACATTATATATGCCTTTAAGTCTATGAGCTGGAAGAAGTACCAATATTATATGTAATGAATGAAAATTAATTTGGTGGCAAAATAGGTGGAAATAGTACTTCAAATACAGCCACATTTACATATGTGGTGTGGAAAGCATTCTATCATGTGTTTTGAATAGCATATTTTATGATTCCGTTCCATTTTTACTAGTAAAGAAAATAAGCATAGAGCAAAAATCAAATAGTTCAAAACACATTAAATTTGAGAAGCAATGAATTTTTAACAAAGGGCAGAAGTTAGATTGTTAGCTAATGTTATGCCAAGAGTAACTGAAATTTCCCAAAGATTTCTTCAATTTGGTAACTGCAGAGCTACAAATCAAAGGAGGCTCTCTGCTTATTGTTTTAGTTGACAAAATATTCCTTTCGTATACATTTTTTCATTCACAGAATTGTAGAGAGAATAGTTTACAGAGTCTTTATGTATGTAGTATAATAGAATACCAGTTGGTTAAAATTGGAACTTCTTTTTGTATAATATTAACTCTTACGAGACAAAGATTTACATTGTATCCAAGTTCATCCCAGTGAGCCAAGAAAGCTAAGGCAATGGAATCTCCAGCATGTATTTTTATCACTGTGTTTTTGTGTTTGGGAGACGTTTTATAATAATTTTCATTGCGGTTTTTACTCTTTCTCTTCCTTGTCAACAAAAGGACAGAAACAGTAGAAACATTGCTAGCATACTTAAGTAGATTGTAGATAAAATAATACTACATAGAGCGAAATGGATTTTACTTTGAAGAAGTTAAAATGCACACATTTTAAAATAAAAGTCTGGCTAAACAAAAATAAAATACAGATATAGATATTACTGGAAATATGCGACTGGACTGTAGAGAGAAAGGAAGAGAAGGAAAAGATGTCTATGAAGAGTAAACGAATGAATCTCATAGTTCAGACATGAGCAAAATTTCCCTTTGATACCCAGACTGAGATACCATAATCTCCCATGTTGCAGCTTTGCGGCACTCTGCAGCTGCTAAAGCATGCCTTGTCGCAGCCACACATGGGCCAGCATAAGCCACAGCTAGATTTTATAAAGAGTGATAGAAGAATGTATGGCATGGGACCTTGGTGATTTTCTGTTCTCAGGCCTCTTCTTCTGGGTCTTGTGGATGAGACAACTCCAGAAATCTCTGACAAGCATTTATATAAGTGATTTTCTGGACGAATAGCACTTGTTTTCTTCTAACCAAACTAATTTACTCATAAAATACTTTCTGTGCACACTTTTAAAATCATTACAATATGGCCACACTGAGAACTTTATAAATCTTTAATTTCTGTGTCCCATTGAATTTTATTTAGTCATTGTTTTTAACTATTATTATTTTATTTATAGGAATGTTTTACTTGCATACATGTGATGTTTGGGACAGCTGAGTACAGAAGAGGGTCTTAGCTTCTACAGAACGGGAGGAAACTGGAGTTACAGATGGTTGTGAGCCACCATTTTTATGCTGGAAACTGAACCTTGGTCTGGAAGAGCAGCAAATGCAATTAAGTGCTGAGTCAGCTCTTTATGTGTGTGTGTGTGTGTGTGTGTGTGTGTGTGTGTGTTTTCCAACATTTTATTTTAAAATTTGGCTTTAGTTTATTGTGCTTGCATTTTATGAAAAGCAGTCGAGATAAGGTGCTTGCTAAACCCTGAGCACTCAGTACCACCTTTTTTAGAGAATAATTGCTCATGTTCTCTGACATATCAGCATAATATTCTACTCATAGCAATGGAAACTTAGTTCAGAATTAATTGCTAAATACTTCCACCTGTTTACTGTTAGCCCTACAGTTGGTTCTATATTTTAGGTATTTGTTATGTCATCCCCCATTCATAAGCAGCGGATTGTGCTTACTACATTTGGCCTATCATTACAGAGTACCTTAGTCTGGTCAATTTATGCATTATAGAAATGCATTCTTCCCACATTTGAGGCCTGAAGTTAATGTCAAAGTGCCTGCGTATTTGTTGACTGATAAAGCACTGTTCCTCATAGGTAGTGACTTAAGGGGGATTAAGCAGACATGATAATGAGAAAAAAATGAAGTTTTGAGCTTTATTTATAAGGACACTAATTCTATTCATGATGTTTTGGGCCCTGTGACCTTGTTACCCCATGATGGCATAACGTTGGTTAAAAATATCAACATAAATTTTGAGAAAGAGACAAAGACCACAGCAGTAGTGTTTGGTGAGAATTTCCACCAAGGGATGATTCTGTAAAACTACCATAGTGTGTCTGCGGTTGGGGTATTGTAGTAATATTGTCAAAACAAAATCAGTTAAGGAATGACTCTTGGCACTGATTATTTTTTAAAAAAAAATGTTTATAGACTTTGGTTCCAATTATTGCACTCTTTCAGAGTAGTGAATGATATCATATGGTCCTGTACCTTTGCTTTCTGGATGCTGGCTGATTTCCTTATGACTAGCTAATCCCCTCTGCCATGCATTAGATTCAGTATATGTTTAAGTATATCTAGTTAGCCAGTGTATCGGCATGTGGATGCTCACGGTATTTTCTGATACTAATTTTTATTTATATTTATATTGATGGTAGAATACTCTTATATGTGATTTTATTTATTTTTGTTTTCTGTGTTTATTTCTTACTTGGTTTGATGTATTTTTGCCGACTTTTTAAATAATCCTTTTAGCTAATTAGATTTCATTGATTTTCTCTGTTTCTGGTTCACTCAGACTTGACTCGTTCTTCAACTGTTTTCTATTTAGATGTCTTTTGGGGGCATTGTGGTCTTTAAATTATACATCTTAACTTAATACTTAGTTCATGTTATAGTTATAATCATTGTTTACTATTTATGTTCATTTTCCGTGTTCACATTTGTGATTTTGAACTGCTACCCCTGAAATTTGGAATGAAAATTATCAATGGGAAGCCAGATATTGTGATTATTTCCATTTAAAAATCAGTGTTATTTTTATTTTCCTATCAATACTCTGGAAATACGTTCTCAATTGCAGCTAGTTCTAAGTACTTGGATCCTTTGAGCCTTTAAGATTTTCTGGAGTATATTAAAAAAATGGTGCTTAGTATGTGTATATTTATTCAACATTCCAGAAATAAGATATGCTGGATAATCTAGCAGACCTTGTCTCATGTTATCCAGTCCATTCAAATGATGGAGGAGGGTCATACTTTCATTGGTTAATAAAGAAACTGCTTTCCCTGATAGATCAGAACATAGGGGGTGGAGTAGACAGAAAGAATTCTGGGAGAAAGAAAGCTCAGTCAAGCAGATACGATGGAGCCAGCCACTAGGTCAGACATGCTGAATGTTTCCCGGTAAGCCACCACCTTGTGGTGCTGCAAAAATTATTAGAAATGGGTTAATCAAGATATGAGAAATAGCCAAGAAGAAGCTAGAAGAACTAACGGGCCAGTCAGTGTTTAAAAGAATACAATTTGTGTGTTGTTATTTCGGGTGTAAAGCTAGCTGTGCGGGAGCCAGGCAGGATGAAAAGCAGGCCTGCTTGCCTCATCACTACATTCAAAGACATCAGTTATGACTGTTTGCACTGCATTGGTGGTGGTCCGTGTTATTTCTGATTCTTTTGGGCATGTTTCTAGTCTTGCCTTGTTTCTTTTGGTCATCTACTGATCAATGCTTTCCTAACATTTGAAGGTTCCTCCATCTTTGCCATTGTCTGTACATTCCTCCTTGCCAGGACTGTCTTTCCTGAACCCTGTCTACCAACAACTATCTGGTGTGTCCTTAATTCAGATAATCTGCTCTACTTACCTGCTTCATATGTGGAAGCTCTTTCCTGAAAGTCGGCGTTGCCAATTGAAAAGCTTGCCATTTGTGCTCTGTCCTAGAGGATTAATGTATCCTGTTACCTGATATGCAGTGTTGAAAATAGCATTTCATGATTGTGCTAGCATTTACTTTATTGTTGAGAGTAAAGAGATAAATCCTGTTTCATTTACTTCATTTCTCGATATAGAGGACTTTTCTTAGTTCTTTGCACTTATTTTTATAGTTGGACGGTTTCAATGATTTGGATTTTGCTAGGAAAAGGTCTATAGCTTACTTCATGTGTTCTTGATGTCATAATTATGTCTCTAAAATCTTTCTTGACTCATTAAAATAAAATTTCTAGCTGGAACATAAAATCCTTGGATCACATTCTTCTTCCTAAACATTTGAGCATTATTCTACAGTCTTTGGTTATGGAACATTTCAAGGAAAATTCTAAGTGAGATTCTTCTACTTCAAAAACCTGTACCACATAAAATCGGAAAATCTAAAAGAAATAGACCAAAATTAAATCAAGATCAGATAAAAAATTTAAATAAACCTAAAACCCCTAGGGAAATTGAAACAGTCATTAAACATCTCCCATCCAAAACAAAAATCCAGGACTTGATGATTTTACCACTAAACTCCACAAGACTTTCAAAGAAGAGTTAATATTAATACTCCTCAAATTATTCCACAAAATAGAAACAGAAGGACCTTTGCCACATTCATTTTTTTGAGACTAGTCATCCTGATACTCAAACCACACAAATACTCAACAAAGAAAGAGAATTACAGACCAGTTTACTTCATGAACATTGATACAAAATACTTAATAAAGTACTCACATACCAAATTCAAGACCACATAAAAATGATCATCCATCACAATCAAGTAGGCTTTATCCCATAGATGCAGAGATACTTCAATATAAAAATATGTGTTAATATAATCTAATTCCTGAGTGTTGAAATTAAAGGTTGTGCGTCATTACAGATTCAGCTGTTGACATATTTTTTATGGTCATTGACTATTGTAGGTAAAGAGACATCTAGTAATAGTCATATAGTAATTAGCTCCTGTTATAATATTTTATAATTTGTTCATACTTAGTGAATTATAAAACGATAGTATTGATACATAATTTCTTATCACCCCACTTAAGAATAAATTATACCGCTTAAATTTAAAAGAGAAGGGGAGTCTAAATATGCCTTACTTGCTTTTGAGAGAAAGTCTTATGTAGCCCAAATTGACCCCCAATTTATGTGTAGTGAAGAATGGCCACCTGCCTTATCCTAAGTTATTGGCATGCTCCAGTGCACCTGGCCTAAAATTTATGCGTATGTTTGGGTATATGTCCACAGAGATCAAAGGGCATCATAGTCACTATAGGTGGAATTACATGAGTTTGTGAGCCAGCAGAAATTGATGATGTGAACTGAATTTGGGTCATCTGGAAGACTTACAAGAGCATTTCACTGAACTATATTTCCAGCTTCTCAAATAATTTCTCAACTTAACGTTTGAATTCCTGATTAAGTTGGGAGATATTTGAGATTTGTCTTGAAGCCTCCTGTTGCTGTGTTTATACCACAGGCAAGGAAAGATTTCCACAGATTAATGAGGGATAAAGGCTCACAGCTATTTTGGATGAAATGATTTTGCTTATTTAACATCAACAAAACCAAGTCTATTAGAAAAGAGAAGTGGGGACTCAGTCTTTCTTTAAAGTTAAATGTCTGCATTCCAGTGTCATTTGCTGAAACAACTGTTCAAATGAAACTGGGAAACACACACACACACACACACACAGAGAGAGAGAGAGAGAGAGAGAGAGAGAGAGAGAGAGAGAGAGAGCTAAACAAAACTGAATCCCATATATACTTACAAAGATAAGAACTAAACTCTGAAAATTTCTTTTAAGATAAATATCAATAAAATAATATTTATTTTCCATGGGGAAAAAATTGTTACAAACCACTAGGTAAGTAGAGACTAAAATTTATTCTGAAATGATGAAGAAGAAGCCAATATATCCAAAGTTTCTAAAATGTTCCAATCTATGAGTATATATACATTTTCTGAGGTTATTTGTTTTTCTCCCACTGGTTAAAAAAACATTTATCCAAGTACATTCTATTATGATATCACAAAATCAGTAGACATTGAGCCTCTTGAGTGTTGGACCTTGTTTATTGCAACAAATATACATTGAATAACTATTCTGTGTATTATGCTAGACATGCTTAAATGATATCGATAAGAGGAATCATGGAACCAACTCCTGTTCCCACAAGATTGACAGCATGTTTTTTTTTTGATTTTCCCCCCACTATTGAAAATATATCTTTTCTCATACAATATATCCTGATTATCGTTTCTTCTCCCTCTGCTTCTCCCAGTTGGTCTATACATCCTTTTCCTTCTGGATTCTCTCCTTTTCTGTCTCTCACAAAAAAAAGTTTCTAAGGGATAAAAGCCAAACATGAAAAAAATAAACTTATAATCAGATAAGCAATAGTCATCATATTTAAGTTAGACAAAGCAACCCAAGAGAAGGAAGAGTCCCCAGAACAGGCACAAGAGTCAGAAACTCTTGTCTTAGTCTTGATTTTAGTGAAATTGCTTTGAGTTTCTCTTCCTTCAATTTAATATTGGCTAAGACTTTCTGTAAAGTGCTTTTATTTTTTTTAATTTATTTATTTATTTATTAATTAATTAAAGATTTCTTTCTCTTCCCCACCGCCGCCTCCCCTTTCCCTCCCCCTCCCCCAATCAAGTCCCCCTCCCTCGTCAGCCCAAAGAGCATCAGGGTTCCCTGCCCTGTGGGAAGTCCAAGGACCACCCACCTCCATCCAGGTCTAGTAAGGTGAGCATCCAAACTGCCTAGGCTCCCACAAATCCAATAGGTGCAGTAGGATCAAAAACCCATTGCCATTGTTCTTGGGGTCTCAGTAGTTCTCATTGTCCGCTATGTTCAGCGAGACCGGTTTTAACCCAGGCTTTTTCAGACCCAGGCCAGCTGGCCTTGGTGAGTTCCTGATAGGACATCCCCATTGTCTCAGTGTGTGGGTGCACCCCTCGCGGTCCTGAGTTCCTTGCTCGTGTTCTCTCTCCTTCTGCTCCTGATTTGGACCTTGAGATTTCAGTCCGGTGCTCCAATGTGAGTCTCTGTCTCCTTTCATCGCCTGATAAAGGTTAATATTCAGGAGGATGCCTATATGTTTTTCTTTGGGTTCTCCTTCTTATTTAGCTTCTCTAAGAACCCGAATTATAGGCTTTATTATGTTTAGGTTTGTCCCTTTTATCCCTAACCTCTCCAGAACTTTTGCCATGAAGTGGTATTGGACTTTGTCAAAGGCCTTCTCAATATCTAATGGGATTATTATTTTTTTTTCATTTTGCCTATATCAGTGGTTATCAGTCCGAGGATAGCAATCCTTTTGGGATCAAACAGCCTTTGCACAGGGTTAGTATACCAGATATTCTGCATATCAGATATTTATATTATGATTTAAAACAGTAGCAAAATTGGAGTTGTGAGGTAGCAGAGAAACTAATTTTATGGTGAGGGTCACTAAAACATGAGGAACTGCACAAATGGATCACAATATTAGGAAGGTTGAGATCCACTTCTTTTTATTGTGGATTACACTATTGATTTTCACATATTTAACATCCCTGCATTACTCTGATGAAGCTTACTTGTTCCTGGTGGATCATCCTTTTCAAGTGATCTTGAATTTGATTTCCACATATTTTATTGAGTATTTTTACATCTATGTTCATAAGAGAAATTGGTCTTTAATTCTCTTTCTTTATGGGATTTTTATGTGATTTGGTTATCAGGGTCTTTAAGTGATTTGTTCTCATAAAAACATATTGTGCAATGTTCCTCCTGTTTCTATTTTGTGGAATAATTTGTGGAGTATTAGTGACAACCCTTCTTTGAAATCTGGTAGAATTCTGTACTAAAACCATTTGGCCTTGGACTTTCCGGTTGGGAGATTTAATTGCTTCTATTTCACCATGGGTTATAAGTCAATTTAAATTGCTCATATTATCTTATTTCTCTTTAGTAATTGATACCCATAGACACAATTATTAATTTTTTTGATTTCTGAATTTAGTAGAATACAGGTTTTTAAAGATTTTGCCTTAAGATTCTTGAGATTTCTTCAACATCTTTCGTTATGTCCTTCTCTTTGTTTCTGAGTTTATGAGCTTTATAGTCTCTCTCAGCTTTTTAGTTAGTTTGGGAAAGGGTTTACTTTGTTGATTTTCTCAAAGAACCAGCTCTTTGTTTTATTTATTCTTTGTATCAACTCTTTGTTTCTATTTTATTGATTTTTAGTCGTGAGTTTATTTCTTGCCATATATTCCTTTTTGCCTGTGATTCATTTTTTTTGTTCCAGAATTTTCAGGTGTGCCGTTAAGTTGTTGGTGTGAGATCTTTCCAGTTCTTCTTCCTCTTCTTCCTCTTCTTCCTCTTCTTCCTCTTCTTCCTCTTCCTTCTTCTTCTTCTTCTTCTTCTTCTTCTTCTTCTTCTTCTTCTTCTTCTTCTTCTTCTTCTTCTTCTTCTTCTTCTTCTTTTCGTATGCATTTGCTGAAAGTAGGATATTGAAGACTCCCACTGTTCTTTTTTAGGTTCAATATGTGATTTATGCTGTAGTAGAGTTTCTTTTACATTTTGGGTGCCTTTGGATTTGGGTCATAGATGTTAAGAATTAAAATGCCATCTTGGTGGATTTTTCTTTAGAGTATGTAGTATCATTCCTTCTGTATATCTTCTGTGAAGTTTTGGATTGAAGTCTATTTTTTTTTAATATTAAAATGGCAGCCGGGCGGTGGTGGCACATGCCTTTAATCCCAGCACTGGGAGGCAGAGGCAGGCAGATCTCTGGGAGTTTGAGGCCAGCCTGGTCTACAAGACCTAGTTCTGGGACAGGCACCAAAAGCTACAGAGAAACCCTGTCTCGAAAAACAAAACAAAACAAAACAAAAAAACAAAAACAAAAAAATGGCTACTTAAGTTCGCTTCTTACGTTCATTTGCTTGGAATAACTTTTTCTAATCGTTTACCATGAGGTAATGTCCATCCTTGATATTGTGGTGTGCTTTTGGATGTAGGAGAAGAATGGATTCTGTTTTCCAATCCATATCTTTTTACTGGGGAATTAAGACCACCTATTTGAGACATATCAGTGACCAACAATTGTTGATTCTTCTTCTTTTGTTTTTGGTGTTGGTGCTGGTGTGTGTGTGTGTGTGTGTGTGTGTGTGTGTGTGTGTGAGAGAGAGAGAGAGAGAGAGAGAGAGAGAGAGAGTATGTTACACTTCTTTGATTTTGTTGGCTAGAGATTATTTTCTATGTTTCCAAGGTTATATCTAACCTTCTTAAGGTTGAAATTTTTCTTCTAGCACCTTCTGTAGGGCTGGATTTGTAGAAAGATATTGTTTAAATTTGGCTTCATCATGGAATATCCTGGGTATGGTAGCCTGGGCTGGCATTTCTGTTGTCTTAGACTCTGACACATATCTTTCCAAGCCTATCTGGTTTTTTTTAAGTCTCCATTTAGAAGCCAGGTGTCATTATAATAGGCATGTCTTTATATGTTATTTGGCATTTTCCCTTACAGCCTTTAATATTTCTTTGTTCTGTACATTTAGTGTTTTCATTATTATGTGGCAAGGGGACTTGCCTTTCTGGTCCAATCTATTGGTGTTCTGTAATCTTGTACCTTAATGACACATTCCTCTTAAGGTTTGGAATATTTTCTTCAATGATTTTGTTAAAATTATTTACTGGGCATTTGAGCTGTGATTCTTCTCCTTCCTCTATTGCTATTGTTCTTTGGTTTGGTATTTGCATACTGTCCCAGATTTCCTGAATATTTTGTGTCAGGTGTTTGTTAGACTCATTTTTTTGAATGATGTTTACATTTCTTCCCCCATATCTTCATCACCTTATATCCTCTCATTCCTCTCTTATATTCTATTGGTGAAACTTGCCTCTGTGATTCCTGTTCTAAATCATAATCCATTTCCTGAATTCCCTTATTTTGTGGTTTCCTTATTGATTCTATTTCCAGTTTTAGATATTGAACAGTTTTATCCATTGTCTTCCATTGCTTGTGTTTTTTTTTTTTAAGAAAAGGTATTTATTTATTTTCTTCAATTGTTTCTTTGTGTTTTTCTGAATTTCTTAAGGTATTTATACATTTCCTGTTTAAGAAACTCTATCATCTTTATATAGTTGTTTTAACGTTTTTCTTTTCTTTCTGCTTCAGTTCTGTTGGAGTATTCAGGGTCTGCTGATGTAGGGTAGCTGAGTTTTAGTGAAAACATCATGCCCTGGTTGTTACTGGTTATGTTTTTAACCTGGCATCCAGGAATCTCAGTTAGAAATGATTATAGGTTTAATTGCTAATTTCTGGTTTTGTCTTTGTGGGGTGGGTGTTTTTTCCCTTGATTTCTGTTTACTCTCTGGATTTTTGGAGAGTTTGATGACTGTGTGTTGCCTGTTTTTCTAGCTTCCTTGGCTGCTCTGTTCACAGGGAGTTCCTGCTGGTGTTGGAGGCTGGAAAACTGGGAGGAGTTGAGGGAAGTGAAGTTGGAGGAGATATTTCTTTTGTTTTGGAATATTCCTTTACCTATGTAAAGATGTGCTCCATTTGTTTATGCTTGGAATATTACTTTAACTCTGTGAAGAAGGGTTAGGATTGTTTATACTTAGAATATTACTTTAACTGTGTTAAAGTGTGTTATATTTCTTTCTTTTGCTTTTTACTGATTTAAAGATGTGTTATGTTTCTCTATTCTGACATGTGTTTAATTATAAAGATGTGTTACTGGTTCACCTTGCCTTTCTATGTTTCTTTATTTGTCTGTAAAAAGCTGAAGGACCAATAGCTATGCAGGAGAAGTATAGGCAGAGAGAATAAGTAAGAGGAGAAATTTAGGATCCAAAAGAATGAGAGAGAAGCAGGAGGAGAGAACAGAAAATGGAGGAGAAAGAAAGGGAGATGCCTGGTGAAAGCCAGGCAGCAGCCAGCCAGCAGACACAGGGTAAGACGTACAGAAAGAAAGGTAAAAATACCAAAGGGAAAACGTAGCTAAAGGGAGAAACAGATTATATAAGAGCTAAGATAAGGCTGAGCATTCATTATTAATAAGAAGTCTCTTTATCATGATTTGAGAGCTGGTTGGTGGCCTAAAGGAAAAACCCTGGTACAGTCTTTGTAATCCACTGGTGATGGGTTAGAGAGGAAATAGAGATTGTGAAGGTGTTCTGCTACTCATCTTGGGTTGAGACTGTGGATGTTCGAATTGGAGGAGCAAAAGGAGAGGTGCGGATCTGCCTTCAGCCTACTTGTCCTGGGTGGACTGGCCATTGGGTCTGCCAAGCCCAGGTGTTCTGCTGCAAAGCTAGGGATGAGACTTGGGGATTGAGTATGGGGAAACGATGGAGAAAAGATGATGTGCTGGAAGATTACCTGGTTTTGGTCAGACATGGTTTGCAGGTTAGCAGATGATACCTGCTGGATGGTGGAATGGGGGTAAACCATTGATTAGGGGATGGAGGTTAGAAGGGGAAGATCTGTAGAATCCCCAGGAGATAAGAACAGGAGGACAGCAAAGGCTGTCACAGGTATTCCGCTACAGAAAATGTGATGAGCCTGAGGGATTGGATCTGGGGAAAGAGGGAAAGAGAGAGAGGGGAGAGGAAGAGAGAGAGAGGGAGGGACAGAGAGAGAGAGAGGGAGAGAGAGAGAGGGAGAGAGAGAGAGAGAGAGGAGAGAGAGAGAGAGAGAGNGAGAGGGAGAGAGAGAGAGAGAGAGGAGAGAGAGAGAGAGAGAGAGAGAGAGAGAGAGAGAGAGAGAGAGAGGCCCCACAGGCAGGCTTGCTAATGTTCTGTCAGGTGTGGCCTCTGATTTATCAGGAGTTTCTGGTGGAATTGGGCGCTGGGATACAGGGATAAGTGTGGAAGTGAAGTTAGGCGGGGCTGGTTTGTGGGATACACAGGGGTTATGAAGGCTACAGCTGGTGTTCTGTTACAGCAGTAGAAATGAGACAGGGATTTGGATTTGGAGGGGAGAAAGGAGTGGTGAAGGTCTCTAGTTGGTCTACTTTTTTCCCTGGCTTGCTCAGCTGGTGGTTCCCAGTGAAAGCATGATGGTGTCAGAGGCTACAATGATGGCATGAGTTGGGGGAAGAAAGGTTGACAGGGAAGGTCTTTGTAATCCATGGGGATGGGATCAAAGAGAGAAGAGAGACTACGGAGCTGGGGAGGAAACTGGTGGGAGTATGACTGAGGTGCCAAAGAAGGGATATGGATCTGTTTTCAGTTTACTTGTACTGGTAGGTGTGGCCCTTGGTTAGCACGGAGTGCCTCTTGGAGCAGGTGACTGGCATAAAACAATGATGGGTGGGTGGGCGACTTAGAACGGGAAGATCTGTAAGATTCTTAGAAAATGGGAATGGGGACAGGGAAGGCTGAGACATGGGTTCTCAGAAAGATTTTGGAATGAGACAGAAAGATGCCATTATATAATATAGAAAAGCATGGAACCAAGTAACACTAAAATGAACAAATGAACAAAAGATACTGGAGAATATTTTGAAGAGCTAGTGATGATGAAGTGATTA
Organism: Alexandromys fortis; assembly: GCF_014885135.2. Lineage (NCBI taxonomy): Eukaryota > Metazoa > Chordata > Mammalia > Rodentia > Cricetidae > Alexandromys > Alexandromys fortis. The sequence goes on along the minus strand of NW_026067913.1, from coordinate 12,771,825 downwards.
AACCATTGGAGATGGGATAAGAAAGAAGCTCCGTACAATTTTTCCAAAGGAATAATACTTAGGATAGTTTCAAAAAAGAAAATTTCATTTATTAAGGATGCAGTGTGCTGGGAAATTCATGGAAATCTCTAGATATGAAGTTGCATATATTGACTTTGTAATGAATAGAATTTAAAAAATGCTAATCTTCATTCAATAGAGGGTCACTGTGAATGATTAAAAAGCATGGGACCAAAGGACAGATATTTATCTAAGTGATATTAATATGAACTTTAATTTTCAAAAACTGAAGAAAGATTTAATGAAGAGATGAGAGGTGGAGCCAATAGAGGGAATTATTGATTTAATTAGGATGAAGAGAATGGACCTAACCCATTGCTTATGGATCATCAGATGATACAAATTCTATGAAAATTGATCACTTAAAAAGAAAGAATAAAAGGGAAAGAATGCTTCCTGACATCATTCATATTCTCTTTAAAATTTGAAGTATGCTGCTTCCCAGTTAAAGTTAGTGAAAGATTTTCAGCTTGAAAATTAAGATAAAGATTTAGCCAGTATGGTGCCTAGGAAAGAGAAGAGAGGCAATAGGAGGGGATGGAAAGAGCTTACATCAGTGTGAAGTTAGAAAGGACAGAATGTTCACGTTAAGATTAAGAAGCAAGAGAGAAATACTAGACAAGAGATAGATAACCACTAAAGTAGGGATTTGCCGATGCAGGTATTGTTGGGGTGAGTATCATCTTGCTGTCCTTCACACTCCATTGTCAATATCATCACTGATAACTCACACATACTTGGTGCAGTAAGGCATGGTAAGACAACATTAATTACTTACTTTCATTTTGATTTAAAGTTAAAAAGTTGTTTGAGAAAGAAACACAAAAGCATTTATTTTGGAGAAAATGGAAAATTTAATCCTCATTTGTTGTCTTCAAAAAGATGCTAAATGTTTTTTTTTTTAAATTAACCTTCACTATAGCTCTGTAATGATATTGAATACATTTCTCTTTTAGCTACCTTCACCTTGATGGTGTAGAATATATATTCTTTGCATATTTTGTAACAAAGATAAGATACTCAGAAAGAAGCATAGAATGGGAGAAGCACACAGTCTAAAGCCAACAATAAAGAAACAGCCTAGAGGCTTAAAGATTTCTCACGTTGTGTGCAGCTTCTCCGAGATCATGGCATTGCTTCTTATTAGGAAAGATGCACTTGTAAAAATGCATTTAAAAGTCTGCAGCTCAGAGGGGGAAAAACAATATTCTGGAAGGCTGCCTTTTGAAGCAGTAAACACCTTTCATGTCATTTAATAATGGCTTAGGTGGTTTGAGAAACTATGTGTCAAATTTCCTGAAAAGAAGAAATATATATTTGTGATCTTGATCAGTCATTCAAATCTTAAATCACCAGTCATGCTATCTTAAAGCAAAATGTTGAATCATTTAAGCTTATGGATACAGTAAGGATAAAACTGTCCAGGCCTAAAAAATTCTAGCATAATAAAAACTTAGCAAATGTTAAGAGTTATCCTATGATCTCATTATTTAAGATGGTAATAGAGAATGAAAGACCAAGGAGTTGTACACATGACTCAGTGGCTAAGTGCATGTACTGCCCTTTCAAAGTCCCAAGTTTGGGTCCCAGCATCCATGTCTGGTGGTTCTAAAATACCAGTACCTTCAGATCCACATGATCCAACATCCTCTGTGGTCACTGTGGTTATTTGCACTTATATACACATCCACACTCACAAACATATATACCTACGCATTTTTAAGAATAAAATAATAAGAGGCTAAAACAAAATATGCAAAAGTAATTTCTGGGCATCATTTGATTTATCGTTCACGTGGAAGATAAACTTATACTATGGTTTTCTTCTTTGGAGAAAGCATAAAATTTGAAATTCAGTCTTATAGAAAAAGAAAACAAAGACTGTTTCCTTCACCTGTAAAAGAAAAGATATATCATTTTATGTGAAGCACATAACAGGACCACACATGGGCTCCGTCACAGAGGCTAGAAGAATCTTGAGTCACAAATGTTTGAACAGTTTTTAGCTTATGTTTATTATGTGTTATTTAACTTTCAGCCTATAAAAACTACCGAATAACATAGTCATTTATCTCCAACTTTCTAAATTTAAGTCTCATTTTGATGGAGCTAGTATATTTGAGGAATATTTTTTTGATAAATCATTCCCAAACCTGAAGAGGCAAGCTGTATTTCCTTACCTAGAAGAGTGGTTTGAGGTTGCTTCATTGTAGACAAAGTCCCTCTCCCTCTCCATCTCAGCCAGGCCATTTGTGTTTTGCTTTACATTTCTTTACTATATTTGAAGCAATCATATTTTTGATATAGATCACCCGTCTTAGGAAATCTTGAGCATATCAGTCAAGCTTCATGTAACAGTACTGCCATGCATCAATCATTTCATGGTTATATTCAGTATTTTAATATGTTTTGTATTAAAATATCCAGCTATGTTTGAAAATCCAGAGTTTGAACTTGAAATTCAGAATGCATGTGAGAGCATGCCTGCAGAAGAACTTCATGAGGTTTCCAGGTTACCTGCTGTCACCAGAAAGAGTAAGATAACACTGCTTAATCCACAGCCTCATTCAATCAAGCTGAACCCCTAGAGGAAATCTGAAAGCAGAAATAAGCAGTAAGACAGTTGTTTTATCTAAGAGGCTTATAGATATATTTAGAATGCCCTTTGAACAAAAGAGGTCAATTAATACCTGAGCTCATTTTACTTCACCAGGAGGTTAATCAAAAAGAATTAATTTAGTATTTATGGAAATGAATTAATACACACCATGTGTATTGCTCTTGGCTTTTCTCTCTTCCTGCTTTTCTTGTTGCTAACCAGTATTTAAGAGCTACAAGAATGTCATGTCTGACCACATGGGACTAGTTAAGAATGCCTGGGTTCAAACATAGAAGGGTAACATAACTGTTTTTCATAAGAAAAGAATTGTGCACTTAGTGCTTTGCAGACAATGAATGGTAGTAAGAAATGTTGCATATTTACTTGTTCCAAATGCAAGTTACTGATACAGTTTGAGCTTACTTATACAACTGCATGTATTTTCACGCATGTGAGGATTTTAGAAAACGATTCTCAGCAGGGCGGTGGTGGTGCACGCCTTTATTCCCAGCACTCGGGAGGCAGAGGCAGGCGGATTTCTGTGAGTTCGAGACCAGCCTGGTCTACAAGAGCTAGTTCCAGGACAGTCTCCAAAACCATAGAGAAACCCTGTCTCAAAAAACAAAAAAAAAAAAAAAAAAAAAAAAAAACAAACAAAAAAAAACGATTCTCTTTATTATTGGTGCAAAAAGCAACTATTACATTACTACCTTGCAGAATAGCCTACTGTGTTCTAGGATACAAATCTTACTTCAGTTGCTCTTGAATTGTGAGCATGGGGAACATCTGGATCATCACCTATAAAAGGGACATAATTATAGTTATGAAATAATTATATAATTCTGAGAAATATGCAAAATAGTCCATGTCAAAGTCTTGTAGATAACAGTACTTTTGATACAGTACTGTAAAGTCTCTCGTCATCTAGGTAAGGTAGCTTCTCCCTAACACTGCTTCTGTTTTCTTCATTAATCCTTGCTTGGATCCCCTTGATTTTGTTTCCTTTAATACCTCACACACACTAAATTTAAAACACACAGAAAGATCAGATCTGCATGTTCCAATTTCCTTATATTGTTATAGGGAAGTTATTTCTAGTCTTACACTCGTGTTTTTCTATTGTTCTAAGATATCCTGGAATTTTAAGTTTATTGCAGATGAAGCTTATTTGATAAGAAAAGTTTTGGCACTAAAAATATAGAGAAGAAATAAATTCAGTACTCTATGTTCATATTTAAGAGGCTACATGTTTTGACCTAAAGTTCTATATAAACAGTAAGATTCGTTGCACAATATACTTTAACACTTTTTAAATTATATTTTGTTCTTTCTCAATTTTTTCCTGATATATAATGTATTATGATTACTCTCACATGTCTTCTCTTATCTCCCATACCTACCACTTCCTCTTCTTCCCTCCACATTTCTTTCCCTCAATAATGACCTTTTTTGTCTTGTGTTCCACTGAGTTTAACCCATGACTTATATGTGACTATAGGCTTAAAGCTATTCACTGGAGACTCATGGAATCATGGTATATACACAATTATACATGATTCTGCCTCCTCCTTAGAAAAAGCAGTTACCAGTAAATCAGCTGTAAGTTGTAGCGCCCTGTGAGGACTTTTCTCATTTGTGGCTAATTGTTGGCACTTTCAGTCTTATGGAGGTCGAGGGTGAGTAGCCACAGCTGCTATTGGTTCATGATTTTAATGATTGTTTGGTGCTTAGAAGATGGATTTTTGTAGTCCTTCCTATTATCAATCACTAGGGTATTTCTTGTCCCATGTTAGGATGATCTCTGAGCCTTCAGATGGTGTAAAAATGTCTTACTTTGAGCTGAGCTGTCAACCATAAAGTATTTTTAGTGTTTTATGCAACCTTGTCTCCTTATATTTATAGAGAGAAGGTTGATGTTAATTCAGCTAAACAGTAAGTGTTATAATATTTTTAAAATAATTTGAAATTATAATTACATTATTTTCCTTTCCTTTTAAACACACACATACACACATACATACACACACACCTTGTCCATATCATGTTACTTGTATGCATGCTTTCAGATCTAACCATTTGGTATTGGATAAATAATTGGTGTAATCATCCCTGGGGAAAATTATTTCTTCTGCTTCTAGCATTATTTAGTTTCCAATAGTTTTTTGTATGGGTTTGAGGTCTTATGGTCTTTCCTTTATCAACGTTAGCATAGCTAATAATGGTCTTCAATGTGTGTTTAGGCATCTGTGTTGGTGAGACTTCATAATTTGCAGCTCCTGAAACTATTGCTAGACACAACCTCATGACAAATTTGCTATTCCTCTATTTCTTAGAGTTTTTTTTCTGCCCTTTCTTCCAAAATGATCTCTGAGACTTAGGTAAAGAAGTTGTGGTGTAGATGTATCAGTTGGAACTCAGCTATACAACCCTCCAGTTTGATCATTTGTGGGTTTTGTAATGGTCTCTGTTTGTTACAAAGGGAAATTTCTTTGAGGAGCGGTGAAGACTGTACTCATTTGGTGGCTATAAAGACAAACAGTAAACCACAAAGTGAAGGTCAAAATTAAAAGAGAATAATCTAAAAGTATATACTCTCTAAATGAACTAAAAAAAAAAAAAACTACTGGAGAGTTTTTGAATCTAAGGAGACTAAGTTTACCTTCTGATTACATTTCAAGACAAAGACTAATAGGATAAATATTAAGCAAAGCAAAAGTGTAATAGACAAACTTTATCTGTGAAAATATGTTTTTTATTATTTATTTTTACTTAAAATTTTACACCTCCTCCCCTCCTCCCATTTCCCTCCCCCTCCCCAATTCCCCTTCCCCTCCCTTTCCAATCCAAAAAGCAGTCAGGGTTCCCTGCCCTGTGGGAAGTCCAAGGTCCGAAAATATGGTTTTTAATGACTTTACTTTTAGAGTAAGGATGAACCAAAATCCTATCCCCTTCACTCAAAATTTGGTAAAGGAGCAAGTTTTGTAATTCATGCCATGCCTTGAGGAGTTTGTATGAATACATTCTTGAGAACAATGATAATATCATAGCAAAGACACAGAAAAAAGAAGGCACAACCAATGATAATTCAGTTATAAATATATGAAAAGCAGATCAATACATCATTAAATTTTTAAATGAGCAGACACATGTTATAAACTATAGACACTATATTTAAAGAAGAAAAATCTATTTTGAAAATATTTCCAGGACAATAAACCACAAAATGTACAGAAAACACACTCAAAATCACTAAGAATATAAAAAATCTCAATGTTTAATAGTAAATTGGATGCAAATGATGAAAGTAGTGAATTGGAAGAGAAATCACAAGAGTTTCAAAGTATGTACACAAATGCAAATATTTAAAAATATGAGGAAGGATAACCCTTTTTGACATGACAGATAAACTGCATCTGTAAACATTGAACAATATGGTTTCCTAAACTAGACCTGAATAATGTTAAATGGACTCAGTAGAATGTGTGTGTGTGTGTGTGTGTGTTTGCATGTGTACACATATAAGTGGTAGCAACATGAGACAAGCCAGAATGGGTGAGAGGGATGGGTGAACATAAACTAAATCCAGTACTTGAACATGGAATTCTCACAATAAATAAAACATAATACAAAAGAAAGAAACAGGAAGGACTGATTGGAAAACTTGAATTATACAGAGAAAGAAGGTAGTGAAAATGAAGAAGAAAAATACTGAGGGAAGAAACTCACCAACCAATATGTGACTGCACATGGGCTTAAAATGTTTTAGAAAAGAGGAACTTCTAATGTTATTTAATATGTGATGTGGGATTCCCCTCTGTATGCTGTGAATACCACTGGTAAATAAAGAAACTGGCTTGGCCTGTGATAGGGCAAAAGAATAGAGCTAGGCAGAGAAAACTAAACTGAATGCTGGGAGTAGCAAGGCAGAGAGAAGCCATGTAGCCCCATTGGAGACAAATTACTTTACCCGGTAAGCTACTGCCACATGGCAATATAAAGATTAAGAGAAATGGGTTAAATTAATATAAGAGTTAGCCAATAAGAAGCTAGAGCTAATGGGTCAAACAGTGATTTAATTAATATAGTTTCTGTGTGATTCTTTTTGGGCCAAGCAGCCAGGAACCAACAAGTGGCCTCCCTACAACAAATATGAAAGTTCATATGATTCCAAACAGGAAAAATCACAAAAAATACACACTTTGGAATTTGTTGGACTATGTACGTGTGTAAGACCTAGGTGGGATGTTGCAGAGTTCTTTATTCATTCTGAATTCCTAAATAAATAAACAAACAAAGAAATACATCTTAAATAAAATAAAGATAAGTGAACCATTACTCAGGATCTTCATTATACCAAAATAAAAGAAGAAATAATGTTTTCTTTTCTACCCAATGTTTCAATACAGTTTCAAGAGATAAATATATTTAATTTCAAACAATGCAAAACTTACAATGTAAATTTTGGTATCACTCAAAGATTTTAGAAGTTTCTCTTGCTATGGTGGTATAAGTTAGTGGGATGTGATCCTATTAATTATGAATTAAGTTAGTTCCTAATTCATAAAGGAATTATGAAAGCAAGCTCCCAGGAAGGTTTCTCTGGTGGGTTTGAATTTTAATTTAAGCATAGTGACAATGGGATAATGGTCTTATACCTCCCTGCAATATATCATCACTTAATCATATCTAAAGAGGATTGCCTATCAGTAAGGAATGAACAAATAAATGAAAATAGACATCAACTATGATAGACAATAACCTATTCACAGTCCTTACAATGCTTCCTGTTAAGACACATTCAGTTCAATAGATTAAGTAAGTAGCCACACTGCAAAAGCCAACATGGTTTAGATGATTGAGCTTTTACTGACTTAAGACCCCAGGGTTTTATATACAGGTCTCTTAAGTCTTCTTGTGTAACCAAATAAAGAGACAGTTCTCAGCAGGATCTGTTCTATAGTGTCTTCAAGTTCTCTCAGATAGGATCTTTCCGTACTATAGAAACCATTAAATGCATCTCAGAGTTTGAAAGTGCATCAGATATAGTAATGAGAAAAGGGGGGAAATGATGAGTTCCAGAGGTTTCCTCTGAGACTTGTAAAATATGCATTAGAAGTGAGCAATTTAAGCACCATGAATTTTATTACTAGCCCCAAAGTTACCCTGAGCCTCATATTTTAGCTGATTTAGAACCATGCTGTCTTCAGGGGACAATAATGAGTTCAGTCTTGCTTATATCTGGGTCCAGTTTGTAAGGTACATACAAGAAAAGTGCTTAGCTAAAGTAATAAGCAGAACACTAAGTTATTATTTTATAATTCGTCCTCTGCTTCCAAAGGAGAGAAGTTGGCCAAAGTAATAGTTTTATAAAGTTTTTTTTCCAAACTCACAATGCCTGATCTTTAGTATTTTTTTTTTGTGTGTGTGTGTGTGTGTGCATTTTCCCATTCGTTTTGACTTTCCTGCATGATCATGCGCAAAGCCTGAGGAACCCTCAGTAGTAGTAAGAGCTCTCTATTTGTGGCAAAATTTCCAAAGAAATAACCAATGAGCAGAAAATGCTTATTTTGACTCATGGTTTCAGACTGTCTCCACTCATTGCTTGGGGATTGTCATGAGACAGAACACTATAGATAGACACCAGGTTGTGTGGGAGGGGCAAGCTACCTCAGCACAAGCAATATTGTCAGAAAGAGAGAAAGGAACCAAATCCCACTATCTCTCTCATTATGGTCTAAGTTCCTCTATAGGGATTTCACTAATCCTGATTTGTTCGCAGTCAGGTGACTGAGCTCTCTCAGAAGAAAGGCTTCCTTTGCTCTGTGGGCAAGAACATTCTGGGTCTAACAAATTTCATTGTGCCAATATATTTAATCAGTACTTGTCTCTCTGTCATGCCTTTACGTTTTCAACACTGTCCTTGTCATCATAACCAACATGTCTGTCTTCTTTAGGAATTTACCTTTATTAGTTGCATAAAAGAATGCACCAAACATACTCATTAGAAGTAAATGAGTGTCTTGGCATAGCATATATGTGCAAGTTTTAGTAATCAAAAAGGAACATAAAGTGATAAGGTAATAGTAGAGGAGCCAGAGATTTTACTTTTCCAAATTCCCTCTATTGGAATAGTCAATGGAATATATTCTAATGATATGTAAAATAAATACAAAAACAAAATATGTGCAGTGATGCCTAGTTTCCTTACACAAGAACTAACAATGCATATCAGAAACAATGCATATCAGAAAGTAGGTTGATATTTGCTTCTGCTTGCTTTTCTTTGCACAACTATCCCAAGTCTTTTTCCATTTTCAAGTCTTTTAACCAACAACAATATTGTGTTTCATATTGTTCCAGAGTTTTTAGAATTTTCACTGAAACTCCCTTAAATATTTTGCCTGGGCTTCCATGATTAATCATGCACCATCATTCTAACTATACTCCGGGGATCTCAGGGTGATGAATTTAATGAATCTGAGTTTCACTGATGATTTTTGAAAAAAAAAATACACAGGAAAAAAATACAATGCTGCTGTACACAAAAATTATGCTTCCCTCTGATTTTTTGAACCTAACTTGCTTATGTTCTAAAAGCCATTAAAACCGGTCTCGCTGAACATAGCGGACAATGAGAACATCTGAGACCTCAAGAACAATGGCAATGGTTTTTTGATCCTACTGCACGTATTGGCTTTGTGGGAGCCTAGGCAGTTTGGATGCTGACCTTACTAGACCTGGATGGAGGTGGGTGGTCCTTGGACTTCCCACAGGGCAGAGAACCCTGATTGTTCTTTGGGCTGACAAGGGAGGGGGACTTGATTGGAGGAGTAGGAGGGAAAGGGGAGGCGGCGGTGGGGAAGAGACAGAAATCTTTAATAAATAAATAAAAATAAAAAAATAAATAAAATAATGGCAAAACATTCTCCAGCTGAAAATGATTGCGTTATTGTCCCAGAAAAATAATAAAAATGTACAATGATATAGAAAAAATACAATGATGCAACAGTTTCCCTTGTAGCAGATGACCAATACTAAAACTTGACTGAAGGGTTACTATATACCATATAATCATTAATCTTGACATACTTTTATTCATCTTAAGTACATTATTATATTTAGTATCAATGATTCCAATAGTATATTAAGAACCCCTTTGTATTAATGATAAAATTCTCTATAGAGAGTCCAAAGGCTTTGAATCAACTACTCAATGAAGAATGAATTTTATTTTGTGCGATCTCAGGGTCTGCTTTCTCAACTATTCTCTTTTTATAGATATTGTTGGACATCATAGAATGTTTCTGTTTGTATAGTATGCTATACAAACAAACACAATTAGTTAGCAGAGGGTTTTAAGGCCCTTTAATTTCACACACGAAGGGCATTTTTCCTTGACATAACTGCCTTCTCAAGGTGTCTTCTCTTCTGAAATTACGTAATGCTCACCCCATCTTGAATCATATGTTTGCTTGGCTTTGAAGCAATTGTCAGCATCTTTGCCACATGGTTGGAGGCCAGATATCATTTTGTAACCATGTAACGTATTCTCACTATCTGGTTGGGAGCTTAGAGCAGGTGCTTGGAAATCACGCTGTCATCTCTTCTCCACACATGACTGGTCCATGTTCAGCTGAATTATGGTGAATATCACTAGAAAACTATTGTAGTGGTTGCACTCCAAGACCTGGCTACAGTCTTGCCCTGCTATTCAAAATTCAGCCAGCCATGTAAATGAAACTGTTAAAATCACTCAAGGAATCACATATATCGCATTGTCTTTAGATTTTATGATCGCATGATACGAGGGACATCAGAATACTTCAGCAAAGGTTAAGGGTGGCTTGCAGTTTGGAACACAATCAAAATAACTGACCTTTTTTACTTTGCTAAGCATTATGTTTTGTGTTGTTAGTTTTTAATGTTTTTATTTTACTAAGTTATGGCTGTGGAGCCCATTTAGGTAGAAATTAGCAACAAAGGCTAATATAAATAGAAGTTGAAAGTTCTGTTTTTCTTATTATAGCAACTTGTATAAAATAAGACAGGAATAAAAGTTTACTAAAATGTAAAATCCATAAAAAAGTGATTCTATAAAAACGTTGAAAAGATAATTACCTATTTCCTAAAATATATTATTATCTAATAAATGATTTGGTTGAAATATATTCATTATTATCTTCTTATATCGCATCCCTTATTAGGTAGAGGATTATTTCTAATCATCAGCTCTTAAGACTACATATCCATGTGGTGATTTTTAGAACAGTTATGAATCTCTAGATCTATGTGAATGTTGATATGGTTCAGAGGCAGGTGTTCCTTGAAACTAAATATGTTTTTTGAAACAAGCATACTAACGCTATAGGGGGAAAGCCGTTCTTGTTTTCAAAGCACAGGTTCGCCTTGCCTTCCGTTCATTTGTTTCCAGCAGATGTCTCTATATAGCAGCATTCCTAGAAAAGAACAAAAAGTCAAGAACTAATTTTATTAAAAAGAAAATGTAGCAGATAGAGAAATGAACTGGTCCTGGAGCATGTGTGTGTGTTAAAATATAGCATAATTACTTCAGTGGTCTCTGCTGTCTCTAACTGGTGACTTAACATATTTTAACTAATTATTTGACTCTATTTGTAAAAACAAGATCTGAAAAGATGCCCAAAAGACCACTTAAAACAGTTGTTATTATATCTGATGTTCATACAACTATAGATCTTTTTCTAGAAACATATTGATTTATCACCTTTCTCTGATAACAGAGAAAAGAAATTAACATGTAGAGGGTGGATGAATCATGTCATTCATGCAGTTTCCCTTGATCAATGGATTAGAAAAGTGAGTTTTAGGTAGAAGTATCGTCAATTAGGTAGGGGTTTGCCTAGCTGTAGGAAACTCTGGGATTCTTCCCCAACAATACATGACTGGGCATGGTGGTAATCATGCAGTTCAAGCCTTTGAGAGAAAAAGACAGCAGGATCATATTTCAAATTCATCCTTGGCTAAAAAATGAAAAAAGTCACTTTCTTGCACTTGGTAACATTCTATATATTGAGCCCAACTACCAATTGTGAATTTTTGGTTTTCCAAAATCATAGTGTCTGAATTCAGGGCTTTCTTATGCCAGAAAATCACTGCATCTCTGACCTACAACCTCAGCCCTTGGAAAATTAAAAAAAAAAAAAAAACTTCTCTTGATGGATTATAGTTGACTTTACCATTACCTTTGTAAAAAGTTTTTATTTAGCTGATGATATGATTAAACATTTGCCTTTTTATTGCCACCATAGATTAAATGCACTGTCATTTCATCTCTTCTCAAATAAGTGATGAGAATCACTACTCATGACAAAATCAGAGCATACTGAGAACTCAGAATACTGTCAATTCACTTCAAAGTCTAACATGTAGGTTTCCTTTTACCCACAAAGTTTATAACAAGTAAAAATAGTATTGATAATTGCAAACCTAGCAGTCCATTACTAAACGCAAATGTACAACTGGATAGAGATTAGGACATTATTTTCAGCATAGATATGTACTAAGACTCTTGGTTATCTAAGTAGAATATAACAAAAATGTATGTCTTTAATAAAAGGATGCTATGAAATTACTTCATCACTAGATTCCATGGATCTTTATTTACTGAATTATGTTTCTGTTCTCCTTGTCTTATGAATAACAATGGGTGCATTGTTGGGTGGGAAAAGAAGAGGGTAAAATCTGAGAAGAGTTGAGGAAAGGAAGGTGAATGTGATCATATCAGGTTGTATGACATTTTGAAATAACTAATAATAATATAAAAATAATAAAAAAAACATATTGACCTGTGAGCCATTGTTTTGCAGGCTGCAACCTTCATGCAGCCAGAACATTTCCATCTTATTTAGATATATATTTCCACTGAAACTCTCAGGTAATATCTTCCAGTCACAAAATGGACTGGAAATCTATTTTCCATATATTTCTGATAAAATACCGTTTGGTTCATGAAAACAAAGTCATACAAACAAATCATTGATGAGAGAGAAGAATAGAGAAAGACAAGGAATACTGTACACCATGGTTTTCCTTCTCTGAGTCACTTTTTATACATTAAATGTCACACCACTACTTAAAGTCTACCTTTTTAAAAGCTATTCTTTTATCAACCCTAAATGGGATGGCTGTACCAAACCTCTCTGCTCAAGGATCAGGGATCTATAAGGAAGAAAAGGCGAGGAGGCAGAACAATTGAAAAGCCTGAGATAGTTGCTGACTCCACAGTATCTTTATACACAATAGGGTAGAGCTAATGCACATATGAACTCTTGGAGAATATGATAGTATATACAAGTTCTTCATGAGTTCAAGCAAGATAACCCCCCCTCATGGAAGGCTGCAAGTGTATATAAACTCCCACCCTTAACATAAAACTATACATGATTGATTTATGATGGGAGAGGAAAAATCAGTTTTGTCCAATGCAGGGACACTGGGTAAATCATTCACAATCTAAAGCAGGACTCATGCTTGAGCAGTTAACCAACAAAAATAAGATTCCATGTTCTCTCTCTCTCTCTCTCTCTCTCTCTCTCTCTCTCTCTCTCTCTGTGTGTTTGGTTTGTTTGATGGTATTTTTATTTGGGTTTTGTGTGCTTGAAAGTAAAAGAATATGAAGTTGGGTGCATGAGGAGGTCAGGGAGGATATGCAAAGAGCTGGGAATGTAGAGAATAGGATAAAATTATATAGTTTGAAACTTTTTAAAAATTAAGGATTAAAAATTTTTAAAAGATAATAAAAGTTGTCTTTTCTTCTCAAGTCTTGTTCTACTGATACATGCTTTATTAATAGTTTTTATTTTGAGTATTCATAGCTTTAGTCAAGTAGAAGCAAGAAATAGATCTAATGATGTACTTATCTACTTTATCTCAGTTCACAGGGAGCATTTTCTCTCTCTTATTCTCTCTCTCTCTCTAGATGCAAATATGAAAATCATTCCTGGCATTTTACAGACATTTTTTATAGTTTTTTTCTCAAATTTTTAGCATATATTAAACACAGGAAGTGCAATATTGGCACAATAATCTCGTGCCAAAATGATTCTATACCTGTATATAAGACATATTCAAAGTGTACTTGTTATCACTCATAAAATTCCTCCCATCATGTAATTGTACCTTTTTGACCATCACAGGAAGCTCCCCTACCTTACCTAGTTGGCACTTCAGTGCACTCAAGGTTTAAAAAAAGAACTAGGTGAGCTATTCCATTAATCTCCTAATTTTCAAAATTTGTTCAGTTTCTTGTGATTTTGGCATTGTTGTTTATTAATATTGTCTCACACCAGTGGACTTGTAATATGAATTTTCTCTTCCCATTATATGCTTAATTACTTATTTAAGGTGGTAACTATAGTCCTATTCTTACTAGTGGGTTTTTATCACCAAACTTAATTCAATGACTACATTACATATGTGTCAAAAGATGAGACTATCTAAGGTGTTCATTTTATTAAATCAGTGGTCTTAATATTTACTGATATTCTTTATTCTAATCAATATTTTATGAAGATTAGTAAAGTCTACTTAATGTTGCAGCAGCCTCAAAACATTTAACACACTCTATATAATGAATATTAATATTTCAAAAACAAAAGACAAAAATTTAACAACAGAAATTAATAATGCAAACAACTAATTGAGATAAAGGGAGAAAAAATGGTATTTTGGTTTTCCAATTTTTGCATAGCAAGAAGTAAGTATGCCAGCTATCAATGAGCCATAACAGAAGGTAACGTCACTTTGACGGTTATACATAATCACACTCACTGAACAACATTATTTGGAATCAAAAATATTCCCTCTGAAAGTAAAAATATTTGATTGTGGTGTTTGCTATGTGCATTGTTAGTGTATCATCCCTGATTTGGACCTTTTAGATGCCCAATATCATCAGTCAGTTTTCACGGTTGACCTGCAGATAACCTTACACATGTTGCCTAGAATTTAAAAATCACTCCTGTAGAACATTTCTAATTTAGGGTAGAAAACTGCATAGCAAACCCAGAAAATGAGGGATGAGATGAGATGTAGGAGGCACTGTAACTGGACTACATTGTGAATCACCCTTAAAATATCACTTTGCAATTGCCTATCATAGGATAATAAATATCTTATTCATGTCTATAATGAACACAGACATACTAAAAGCTAAACTTCTGTGTTATTATTTCTGGAAAAAAGAGATAAGAAGTTATATTTTCATGCTTTACTAGTCTGTATTGATTATTTTCTTACTATGGCTTTTGTAATATAAACTAAAGTGCTGGTGAATATATCATGAAACTAATAGAACAGGAAAGAATGTCTAATAAAGACTGAGAATTTCTAATAAATTGGAGAGAATATTAAACCTTGTCCTCTACTTTTTTTATTCATATGTTCTCAGAGCTACACAGACTCCTCTACTTTTCTTTCTGCCCTTCAAGAATCCATCAGTTTCTACACTGCTGGAAAATGCTATTATTCTGTTCCTGTTTAGCCATTCTTTCAAATATCTGTCACCATCAGACTTGATTGACTCAAGTTAATTCACTTTTTTACTACGTCCTAACTCTTATTTCCTCCACATATTGAGAAAGAAATAGTGAAATAAGAGAATTTGGTACCCTCTGGACTATGCAACTAATCAATTAGATTATTCAGAAAATGTCTCACAATCATGGATACTTGAGGATTTGTGTTTAAAATGAAAGCATTTGATGACCCAATTAATTAATATATTTTTCTCCTTTTTGTTTTGTTATTTTGTTACTCCTTTGATATTTTAATTTCATTACATTTCAAGCCTTTCCATAAACTCCTCTCTGCTCTACTTCAGATTTATGCCCTCTTTTTTTCTGCATGCATATATGTATTTGCAATCTATATGTATGTATTCCTAAATATAATCTGCTGAGTCTATATATCATTTGTATGCACGATTTAGTCATTAACCAAGAAAAGCAACACACAGACAGAAGGACCTCCCACACCAGCCAGGTAGGAAGTATAGGTGGGATGACCAGGCAGGAAGGAGAGGTGGGACACTGAGAACAGGAAAATTCTGTGAGGAGGAGTTTACTTTGGAATACAGGAAAGTATAAGGTATTAAAAAGAAATTTGGACTGAAAGAAAATAGTCAGATGTTGTGTCCACTAGCAAGAAAATTATTAAAAAAGAAGGAAATAAAAGAAATTATTAAAAAGAGTAAAACAATCTGAATAGCTATAACATAAATAATAATTCCCAAACAAGCAATGTTTAATGAGTTTTATATTTTTAAAAATAATGATTTTGATTATAAAGATGAGCCTGAACATTAAGGAAGAAAACAAACCCAACACCAGTATTAAAAGACATCTAAGAATGCTGTAATATGGTTTTAATTGTTGGGATTGCATAGATAATTCAGAAAACTTTGGCCCATTTGATTATCTAGACATACACATTGTTATAACTAAAACACATGTGATTGACATAATTTCTCTCTGCTGTTTTCATTACGCCTTAGACATTAGCAATGATGTCCTCACGACACAGATATCTGTTTAGTGTCTATGTATGAACTTTGTACTGATACCAAGCCACCTGTGATTCTGTGCTTTTGGTGTGTGCTTCTTAACTAAGGGTAGACACTAGTGCTTTTTAATTAAGGGTTAGTGATGTCTAGTAATATCCCTTACTGTAATGCCTCACTGATGGGCAGGAGCATGTTCTGTTAAAGAAAAATGATGTGGAAGGAGTAATACCAAAATAGGAGCCATATCTAATTATGATGAAGCAATTGCTATATAAACTCCCCTGAAAGGAAGGCATAACCTTTAGTTTTATTTCCCACTTCATTTTCCCCCTTTACTGACTTTTCTATACTAGACTATTTCTTTCCTCTCCATAAAGCAAGAAACCTAAGCATCAGCATATCTCTCACGGTGGATGCTAAGAGTTAATTTATTGGCACATTTCATGCAAAATTAATAAGAATGGAAGAGAAATAAGATGCTGAGTGTGTTAGATTTTGCTGTTAGGATAGTACCTGTTTTTTTGTGGGCCTAGTCATCTATCTCTTGAGCACACAGCAGGGCACAGGGCATGTTTACGGCTATTAAATATTTATATTTAAAAACAGAAAGTAATCCTATACTATGGTAAGAAACTAGACATTTTAAGTTTAAATGAAGAGACATTTACAAAACAGCTGTATTTGCTTCTCGTTCCATTTTTCTGGGAGTTGAATTGCAGGAGGTGTGGACCTTCGCAAAGAACACAGACAAGGACAGGCAGGGGAAGGGTGAGTCTGCACACTTCAGGACTGAGAGGCTCTGGCCAAGGCATATTGCATCACAAGCCCTTAGTTTTACTATTTTTTTTAAAGAAGATATTTATATTTAGTCACAAGCTCTCCTGATCATTATGAATAACAGTAAAGTATAAATGAGCAATAGAAATGGAAGCACTTTGCACATTATTATGCACAACAGTGCATTCAGGGTAAATTAACTTATAAAGCTTATTGCAGTGTTTTTGTTAGTAAATGCTTTCCAGCCCAGACAATAGCAATTTGATGTCTTCCCAGAAAGACCACAGACAAAGTAACCAAGTGGGCATATATTAGTCTGTGATCAAAGAGAAAAATAGGTCAAGGCTATATTGCTAAAGAGTGAGACCAAACCATTCATGGTAAATTATGTATAGTTAAGGAACCAAGAAAAGTAAAAAAAGGACAAGAATTCTGTTAGAAAGGGGGTGTTGAATCTGAATCTCAGTAAATTAAATAGGTAATTCTGCTGTGAGCACCATGTAAAAGAGAATATCTTTCATTATTTTCTCTGGTTATCTTCATAACCATCTTCCACAAAATGAAGAAGGAACAGCGTTAAGATGAAGGAAAAAGGCTGTAGCAATGGTTCAGTGAAAAGCACTTAGGACTTCTGCAAATGAACTCGATTCAATTCCCAGAATCCTCATGGTGGATCGTAACTGTCTGTAACTCCAGTCCCAGGGCATCTGCCCCATCTTCTGGGCTCTTTAGGCTCCTGCATGTCCATGACACACATAAATTCATGCAGGCATTAAAAATAAACACACACATATTCATAAATGAATTAATAATCTTAAAGAATAAGGTAATATACTCACCTTTACAATGATAATTTTCAACAATATGATCCACAAAATCTATAAATTTTGTTGTTTGATTTTTTTTCTTTGGGAAAGCAATGTCATATTAAACTATCATGGACTTAGAAGGAAATATAATGCCAAGATTATTTATTTGAAACTTATTCTTCAACATTGCAAAAATATTCTAATGTACTTATTTAAAGAAAAGGAGAAAAATCAGCAATGAATCTGGTTTGTAGTTTCCAGAGTTTAGTATCTTAAATGTGAATATTCAAAGACTTTTTCAGTTTTATGCAATTACAAAGCTTCAAGTACCACATATGTTTGCACTTATGTCATGATATAAATAGGTGAAATGATGGTGTTGGGACATAATGTCAGTTTCTAGATACCGGGGATAAAGCAAGAGATGAGATCAAATCAGTCAGTGGTTCTAAGAGCTAACTATCATATATGCTGTTGGGTAAGAAAGTGACTGAACATAAAAGTTAATATATAATATATTTCAAAATGCTAAATGAAAAGATTAAATTGTTTTGGCAATAAGTAAGTGCTAGATGTTTGATGGAACTGTTATGTTTAACTTGACTTAAACATTATACAACTAAACATTTTTTGAAGTATTATGCAATGTTCCATTAATATGTGTATTTTTTACATATAAATAAAAATAAAATCAGAATTACACAAGAAATTATTTACCCAAAAAAAACATGTCTGTGATAATGGCATGAAGATATTAAAATTCTTGTTTACCAATTACACTAAATACAAATACTGTCAACACTTAGCTACTTAATGCATTTGACTGTATTTGATACTGAAAGGCATGCAAAGGAATAAAGGGTTTGTCTTCACTCTAAACTCAATGTGGGTTCAAGCTACAGGAACAAGGAGAGATCAGCTGTTCCTGAATAATTACTTCATGGAAGGCGGAATTTTTTTTTTGGTAGATAAGATAGATTTACATATTTTCGATTTGTCCATACTCAATATATGAATTATGATATATTGCTCATAGAAAGTTATGATCTCATAAATTATTCATTGGTATATCTATCTTACTTCATACTCATGTTCATTCACAGAGCAGGTTATTGCTCAATAGTTTCTTTATCTAATTCAAATACCAGTTTTATTCTATATACACTAGAACATGACACATCCATGTAAAAAGGCTAGAGTTCATTTTGTATTTCTCTGGCTGTTATTTTTAGTATTATGATTAGTTATGAGTAAAAGAACAAGGGAAGTTTCAGAACACTTTTGCCAAGTTTACTGAAGTTATTGAAGGTTGTCTGTAACCAGTCACCCAGTCACGTGTGCTTCACGTCTCTCTGAATTATGATGTGGCCACCAAACCAAGTGTATATTACATTTGTGTATATCGAAGATATAGCATGCTTATCATTTTTCTATCATCTTTCAACAGATACAAGCAGCTTTTGAAAATCAAGTCAAAT
The DNA here is from genome assembly GCF_014885135.2 of Alexandromys fortis. Taxonomy (NCBI): domain Eukaryota; kingdom Metazoa; phylum Chordata; class Mammalia; order Rodentia; family Cricetidae; genus Alexandromys; species Alexandromys fortis. The sequence continues at coordinate 12,752,562 of NW_026067913.1, read as the reverse complement.
TACCCTGACACTGTCCATTTCTACAAGATCACAACTAAAAGTCACATAAGAAATGATTTAAGTTGTCCTCAGCACTGTTTTGTGACTAGATATTTCTTTATCTTTCCTCTGATATTGCCCATGTGCAGTGATGGAAGTTCTTGCCATATTTGAGAAAATTTCTGTTCCCAGACTTATGAAACATACTCATATATTTTGAATACAAGAGAACTTTAAGTTCACTTCTGTCATTAACTCTTGTCTTTCTCTTATTAATTCTGCTTACTATATTTTCTGTTTGAATTTATTCACATTTACTCTCCATCTAACTTCAATTTGATAGAAGCTTTCCTCGAGTAAATGTTATGCATTTAAAGAGCATTTTATTGATTTGAGTATTATGTTTCCTTCACTTGTATGTATTTGTTAAAGTTTAATTTATTTTTACTTTCTCTGGTTTACATTTTGATTTCATTTAAAAAAAATGTGAAAGGAATGTTTATTGTGTCATAATGTTGTGAATTTGTCCTCAGTGTTTACAGTCATAAAATCTCAACAGCATGACTCTATCTGCTGTTTGATGTTGAGTACTGGTTCTGATACCTGCTCATCATTTCGTTTATTTGTTTATTGATAGAGAGATTTGCTATATAACCCAGTTTACCTTTTATCATATGCTTATATAATCTAGTCTGGAAATTTAAGTATCTTCTGCAAGTATAAAACTTTTGCTTTAATTTTAATTTTCTTTGTAGTACCTTTAGTGGAGGAAAACCTGTTCATTTTGATCAAGTCTTATTTGTCAATGTTCTTTTTCTTGTTTATTGTTTGTTTAGAGAGAGATTTTCTGAGTAGCTCTGGTCTTCCTGTATCAAACTGACTTCAAACTCAATTGGGATTAAAAGGTATGAACCACCACTACTCTTGCAAAATGTTTCTTTCATTCAATTTTTTGTTGTTGTTGCTTAGAGCTAGTTTTGTAGACGAGGCAGACCTCTATCTTGATCTTTTTCTTTCTTTAATAAAGTAGATTGTGGTGTTGCTTTCCTTTCATAACCACTAACCCACTAGATCACTATGATTTTTCTTTTATAGTGTCTCCAAAAATGTACAATGTTGCATGTTTTGTACCTTTATATCTGTTTGGTTTTAGTTACTTTTTGGATGTGAAGACACATTTTGTTGTTGTTGTTTTGGAGCTTGAGCACAACTTTGCTAGATGCTTTTGTTGTTGTTTTGTTTGTTTATACACTCCAGGCAAGCCAGCAAGCAAGGGAGAAATCTCTGAAAGTGCTTGGGAGAGGAGAGAGGAGGAAGAAAATCCATATTTTTTAGGTTGCTACTGAGACCAGACACACGACATTGAGGGGTGACTTAGAGGAAAGTCAGGAAGTGAAAATATTGGGAAAGGTTGAGTTGATGCAACTGAATCTCTTGGTAGCATATAAGAGGGTGGGAGGTAAGGAAGAGGAAACACATTATCTCATAAAAGGACTATTTACTCTGCCCATCTCTTTGGCATGACTTAAGGCTGGTTCTCCTTCATAGATGTGGTCTCTTGACCAGGTGTTTGACCTAGTTCAAGTGAAATGTTTGTTGTCCACCCAGGCCAGAGATTCGATTCTTTTGACCTGAAGGATTTTTTTTCTTAATGGAGTTTTATTGCCATTCTAAGATCCCCATGTGTAGACGGAGGCTGCATATTTTGTTTCCTGACTGCTCAGACACAAAAAGTCACAGAGAAACTGTATTAATTACAACATTGATCAGCGTATTAGCTCGGGCTTCTAATTACTTAGCTCTTCCATCTTAAATTAACCCATTTATGTTAATCTGTGTATTATTACAAAGTTGTGGTTTACCAGGAAAGGATTTCAGCAGTGGCATCTTTTTTCTTAGCAGCAACATGGCTTCTCCCTGGCTCTGCCTACTCTTTCATCTCTCTTCAGAGTTTTTGCATGACTTTACTTTGCTAAGCCATTGGTTAGAACACCGTTATTCATTAACCAATAAAAGCAACACATACAGAATGGCATTCCATATCACCCATGCCTGAAGAGGAACTGGGAAATCATTCAGGAACCAAATCAAGGATCAGAGTCTGCAATCACCGGCAGCATCTCTGGCCTCTGGGAAAAAAAAATGCTACCAAGAAACCCAAAGACATCTCTGGGTTTTAACAAAAAAGAAGCTGGTTACTTTTCTTTTCTTTGGGGGATATTTTGACCCTGAATGGCTTAGCACATTTCTAAGTCCTGTTGTCATCATCCTCTCCTAGAGAAAGGACACTGCATGCTGTTTGGGAATGAGGGTGGAGATGGTTCTTACTGCCTTCAGCTGAGCAGGAGCACACAATATGACACTCAGGATGCACCTGCAGTGGGTGTCTTTGAAGATCCATTGAAAGAAAGTGTGTGTCTGCTGTCTGAAAACAGCATAGGGAGAAAGGAGGAGAGAAGTCAAGAGTTTTAAGCCTTGCAAGGCCTAGGCAGAGAATTGGGAAAGACTAGAAGAGAGAAGTTTTTAAATGTCCAAACCAAACTCCTTTGGAATCCCCTGAGGGATTCATGACAACCTTTGTCATTTGGGCTCCTCCCTAATTTTTAAAGCTTCCGTGGCTTAACTTGAGAATGATGAACCCAGCGTCTACTTTTAGGCCCTTCAAATGACTAGAATTGTAGTGTACAGTGTTTCACAGATGACTTACAAAGAAAAAGAAAGTAAATCTTCATTCAAATATTAGGTTAAAATAACAGTGGGTCTCCTGCTTGCACGCAGGTGGTGTGGTGTTTAAAAGAGGGAAAGTCAGAAGGTCCTGCCGCAGCAGTCATGATATTTTCCATCTGGGCAGCATTGTTATTATTAAGAAAAAAATCACTAGTGAGAAATAGCTGTCTGGATACAATCCCAAAGAGATTTAAGGCTATTGTCTCCAGAGTATAAGTCCCTGGACTGTTAAAAAAATCAATCATGTTAGTATTTGGTTATACTTTTCTACTGGGGATTCAAGATTATGTTAGCAGCTGAAACTAGCAATTAATTTCTTTTCATTGTCAAGGGTAGTAGAGAATCGGGTCCTCAAGTGTTACTTGGGCTTGGGAGGAGTGCCTGGATCCTCCATCCTGTAAGAAGGATTTAAAATGAAATGCATTATTGCAAGTGAATTTTCTCAGCCCTTGTCAGAATTCAGGTTGCTCTGTTACTTCAGATCTGTTTTTTGACTCTTGCTTTATTTCATTGAATTGCGTACCCATCTTCTCTTCAAAAGCACAGTATCTTGATTCCTGCAACAATATGTTAAGTCCCATAATCAAATAAAACCCTCCCTCCTTTGTTTTTCTCAAATATTGCGTTTATGGTTCTTAAGCATTTTCAAAAAATATTTTGAAATTAGCTACAAGGCTGCATTTTTTATGATTTAATCTAGATTTTTTTCTAAATGTTTAGGTTATATATATAATATCAGCTGACTATAGAAACAAATGGTCTTCAATGGAAATACCATCCAGTTTCAATGAGTGGATAAGTAATGTGAAAGGTGACTGGCCATGAAATATTGAACAATAATAGACTGTCAAAATGGATTTTTATGTTTTATCATTATTTTTTGATAGCGTTAAATGTATCATTTTCCTCTTTTTTTTTTCCTTTTCAAACCGTTCCACATATCTCCCCATGACTTGCTAGCTCTCAGATTCGATGTTTTTGCACTCATATATCAGGATCCATCCCAGGAAGTAAATTATGCAAATATTTCCTGAAATACAGCAAAAGAGTTTGAAAAGTAAAATTTATGAAGCATTATTTTAAGGAAGTAGAAGAATCCCTGTTAATCCCAGGACTATATACGCATTCTGAAGACTTTTTAAAAATATTGTGAGACCATGAGGAACTTCTGTGTGTAAGAAGGCAGGAGAGAGTAAGAAAGGGCAGGACAACCAGGGAACCAGCTGAAGGAAAAGCACTAGCCAATGAACATGCCAAATCAAACAGGCATTTGAGGTCAAGTAACGTCTTTGGGAGCCACTTGCAGAAAGATATGTTTCCTTTTACTGCCCCCTGGAGATTCTAAATGAACAAATGTTCTTCACAAGGTTATTCAGGAAAGAGAAAGATATTTGTGACCAGAAGAAGCATAGATGATGCATATTTTCTCTTATTTCTGAGTTCTTAATCCTCAGAGAGTTCTGGAAACCCCTCTGTCAATTTATTGGTCCTCTGTTTTCGTCTTCTCGGTGTCGCCTGGTTTGTCCCTGTGCTGGTTACTATCATGGTCTGCACACCTAGAGCAGTGATGCAAATGAAGCTTCCCTGGGCCTCTAAGAATAAAGGGGCACTTGAAGTTTGCAAGTTCACTGATACTCTCTATACATTACATGCAAGCACAGCTCATGTTCACAAACCTTTTTTCTACATATTCAATAGAGAGATAACTTTTGATTGATAATATCCCCATGTGATTTATGAAGCATATACTTTGCATTTCCAGATAGCATCCTACTAAGCACATAAACATTTTCAGGCAATTAGTAACCTCCCTCTTGATTTCTTTCTTTTCTTTTGCAGTAATTAATTGATAAGTAAGATTTTATGAATGGCTAGGCTACACTGCTACACACTGCTTGTTTCTATCAAAAAAAATTTTTTTTGACCTCAAAGCAAAGAGCAACATGGCCTCTTGGAATTGTTCCTTGGCATTCTTCCACTGAAAACGATCCCTGCTTCCTTTGCAAGACTTATTCCCCTCCAGTTCACAGACAACCAGTGCTGAAATATGAGAGGCTCCCACCCGTTTGAGGTCACTGCAAAGGTAAAGAATGAGACCATGGTGTAGGAAAGAAAATTGTGTTACCTTTCAGCAAATAAAAAGTTCAGTCTCAATTTCACATTGAAGTATGAAGCACAGTCCCTGAAGAAACAGCCAGCTTGGGTCATTAGAGGAGGATTTGTAACTGTGGAGGGAGGAAACTCTCCTATCTGTGAATGACACTGTGAAGCACGTTATGAGAAGAGGCTGAAATAACACCAGCCAGAGCTATAAAAACAGAGAGGCTTAATTTGAGGTTTTATACTTTTTTTTCCTAGAACAACTCCATTATTTTTAATATGGACAAAGGTTGTGTCGAGTTTGTGATGCGGTAAATGGATAGTTAGCAGTTTGGCTCATCATGTCAAGCGGATCCATACAGATTCACTGCCTCCTCTCTCCCTGTTCCCTCTTGCCCTGCACTTTTTCATTTTGATTAGCTCATTCCCTTAACTGGTGAAGCAAGTATTTGTCCTTCAAATCCAATAAGTTCTAACTGTCATTAATCATAAGTTTCTTTGGTAAGTGTAATCAGGGAAGGAGAACACTCATGCAAAAAAAAAAATCCATGGCATTCTCTGGGAAAGACTCATGGTCAAATTGAATATAGCTTAGATTTGGAATCTCAGTTAATTGAAAAAAAGCAAATAGACAAGCTAGAGTTGTCATAATTTTATTTTCCAATATATATATATATATATATCATAAAGTCAGTTACACCTCATTTGTGTGTATTAAGTCAAGCAAATGATTACTTAAATATGTGTGTGTATGTGTGTATAAATCTCTTACATCCTCCTACTGATTGATTTCAAAGAATTAAATAATGAACACAAATTAGTATATATAACCCCCATAGTTTCATGAATGAATTATTTAATAGTTTTAATTTTGTTACTGGCTAGGTATTAAGGGATGTGCTGAGGCTCCAAGGGAAGTTAGTCTATAAAGCAAATCACAAACTTCCCTTGTTAGGACTGGCAGTGTTGTGTTTGTCTCTGCTATAAATGGAATCACTCTTCAATATACAGAGTCCTATTTTAAAACAGAGTTTTAAAGTGGTTCAAGAGGATTTGGGTATCTAAATATTTTTAATAGTCCCTATAAACTTTGAAGAAGACGTGCAGGTGTAGATGATTCAATCCGTAAGAGAAAGCATTTGAAACAAGGCATGTTAGATGGTTTAGGAGTTGTTTTCAGGGATTGTTTAAGAACAGTTGCTGCTACGGATGGCTCCCTCGAGACAAAATGACGGCAGTAGAGGAAGGAGAGGTACTCAGATCATTGTGTGCATCACAGAATATGTAGACGCTTAGACCAATACAATATTTTGAAGTAAAATTCTGTGTTTTATGAAAGTGGGATTTTTGACTGTGTAAAGAATTATCTGAAGCACCAGAAAATCCAAGTTCTGAATTGGCAGACTGAATTTATAGATTAGTGGTTTCTCAGATTCTGCCGGATTCCGCACAAAATTTCTAATTAAAATTATCCAGCAGTATTTAGTGACTAGGTATGAGGACATGGCTAAGAAGGTATTTTTAAAAGTCTAAAGTTGTCTCACTAGGTATTGAGATTTTAGGTAAAATTATACACTGACAAGTAATTAGAGATGGAAAACGAATTTGGAAGAGCTGTGAGGAATTAAAGCATAATACCTTTGACATCAAGGCAGAGAGATCCAGGACCCAGAAAAGCAAGCATATGTAACGCTCAAGTTAACATAATAACTTTTTTTTATATCATGAAGGCGAGTATTTAAGAGATGAGACAGACACGTTGTGGAATCCTCCAGAGGACAAATATGTGTCAATTAAGGAAGACAATGAAATGCATGAACATTTACAAGTTAATAGGACAGATATGATCAAGATTAACTGAAAAAAATGTACTGGAACTTGGTGTTGCAGAAATAATGGTAGTAGACCATTAGAAGAAAATGTGATCTGGAATATTGAAGACAAAACAAAAATAAATTAAAAAGTTAAAGGCTAGAAGTATTTGTTTCATTAAGACATCCATAACATCTGAATAAGGAACATTTATTTTAAGTAAAGGCAGAATAAAAATAAGAGCCAGAACTTAAAGATAAAGCCATATTTGCTCTCATATGTAGTATCAGTCAATCCATCCATTCGTCTGTTTGTCTGTCTATATATCATCAGCAAGAGAGAGAGACAAAGACAGAGACAGAGACAGAGAGACAGAGAAAGAAGAGCCATGAAAGTAAAAATGAGATCTTAACGGCAACAAGAAAGAGAGACACAAACAACAAGAGGGAGTGAGATGCATGTGATATGAAAGAGATTGGGGAAAGACAGGGAACAGGAAACAAAGGTAGGAGAAGGATGGGACAGAGTGAGGAAATGGGCTATTTACAACAAAGTATATTGAAGTAAACATATGAAAATGCCACAGTAAACCATGACTTTGTAAAACTACTCAAAAATTTAAAGAAGAATTATAATTCTAAAACCTTTAAAACACATCAAAGAAGTAAAGATGTGATGAATTATAAAGAAAGGAGAGAATATTAATGAGAGGCATATAAGAGCAAATTACATAACTAAATATATAGTGTAAGAGGCAACTATGGTGTGACATTTGTTGGAACATATCAGATGGAAGACCTTGTTAAATAGGTTTCTTGCTGAATCACGGAAATTCTCATATCTAAGTTTCTGTCTTGTGCAAAGAGCTTTTGTCTTCCCATAAAATTAAAACTAAAATCCTTTTCCATCAAAATTGAGAAATACAACAACTATGAGCCATAGTTATAAAAATATGTACTTCATCTAACTTTCTAAACATTTGATTTTGATAGTTCTAACACATAGAAATAAAAACGCATTTTGACCCTTGGGTTTTGAACCATTTGAGTAAACTTAAGATCTGAGTTAAGGGGAAAAACATAATTGGTATATTTTTATTAAACTTTTATCTAAAATCTAGGGCACATAACAGGTTAGGTCAGGAACAGTCATGACTAGATGTCTCAGAGTTTTTCTTTTCTTAGTGTGACTAAGGCTGGTCTATTTTTGGTTGCCAACAGAACACTTGTATGCCCCCCACCCTTTTCAAACATTATACACACTTATATGACACACTGTGACAGTTGGACAGTGGTAATAACTGACCTGGTCGTTTATGACATTCCTGCCTAGAGTGGCTATTGCCATCTCTCCTTTCTTGTGTGTACAGCCCTACTGTGAAACTTTATCCACTACAAGTTTTCTCCAGTCCTACATCAATCTTTCATTTTTTCCAAGACGGTTTCTCTGTGTGACATAGACAGCCCTGACTGTACTGGAACTAGCTCTGTAGACCAGGATGGCCTCAAACTCACCTCAAGACCCACCTGCCTTGGCTCCCAAATACTGGGATTAAAGGCATGCGCCAAACTTCACTGCCCCTACATTTAATCTTAATGCCATTTTGTTTGTTTTACTTGGAGTCATCTGTTGTCATTATTTATAATATCAATTTTCTGAAGTGTTAGATTTTAAAAAATAATTTCATCTAGAATGCCCAAATGCAATAAAAGTTGTCTGCTTCCCCTTCTGTTTCCTACCTCTCTTTATTTTGTGAGGTTAAAACAAAGTAAAACCACTCTATGCCTGTGCTAAGCCTTTCCAAGACAGACTGGAAAAGATTGTTCACAAAGCAACAAGAAACATATTGAGAAAAATAAGAATATTCTGCGTCCACTGTGAGTTCTATCTCATGTGAATAATGAATGGACCATGATTTAAAGACACAATTCACTTATATGTGTGAGATTGTACCTCAAAGGGCCTAAATTTTACAACATCTATTGGTTCAGCTGGTTAGTAACTTAATACTTCGAATCTGTAGGATGTTGACATAGAAATCACCCTTCCAGAGAGTAAACCCACAGTGACCATTCTGTGGAAGTTTGATAAACAGTTTGCTTTGGTTTGTAGGGCTCCATAAAACAGAGATGCATAGATATCAACAAGAATTTAGTTTCAATTTTAAAATTTCCAATGAGATATGTGTTTTTGGCTGATATGCTGCTGTCTGAAGGCCTAGGTCTCAAACAATGCCACACCAGTTTGGAATTATGATTAATAGGGTGGTATTTATTTAAAGGGGAAAAAACTTACAGATCACCATCCCAGACAACAGCCCTCTGCGCAATCAGGAAGGGAGTCTAATCGCAGCTGGTGGAGCAGGAAGTGAAAAGAGAGAGCAGAGGGAAGTAGCCGCTTTTTTAAAGGGAGAGAGACCATGCCCCAACGGGCTTGTATCTCAGCAGCTATTGGTTGGAGGAGCGGAAGGACCTCCCACAACAGCCGTCTTCATAAAGAACTGCTGTTTCATACAGGGGGAAAGATTCCAACATATGTTCATCAGTTTCCTTCCCAGCTATACGTCAGCAATTTATCATAGGGATCAAGCTAGATGAAAGGTTTTGATGAAAGTGAAGCAAAAGTTCTTAACCTATGACCTATAGCCTTCATTAGGCCCTGTATCTATCTATCTTATAAGTCAGTATTCGATGGAAAATTTTCAACTTAATTTTGATGAAGTACTGTAATGGAAATATACTATGTCCACTGAATGGGAATGCTTGAAGGGAATCATACTGGTATTAGCCTAAATTGTAATGCTAACTGCTAGAAATCAGAATTTTGAAATTAAATGAAACTTATGCATGGTTAAACATAGTATATGTTGATTGTGTAACGTATATAACTATATGGTGATCTATATTGGCATATAATGTACTTGATCAAATCCATGCCCTCATTATTTTTCTAAGCCCTCCACATTTACCAGTCCCATCCTGTATCACAGTATTTCCTATTTTACTTTTCCATCCTCCATTTCTTCTTTTTCCTGGCTTGCACGTGTGAGAGTACACCCATGATATTTGTCTTTTTTTTTGAGTCTGGCTTATTTCACTTAAAATGATGATGTCAAGTTCAACTGTTCTTCAAGAATATGACAAAATTTAACATATTTAATGACTGAGGAAAACACATGTGTTTGTGTGTGTGTCAGATTTATTTACCCCTTCACAATTTAGTAGTCACCTAGGCTCTCTATGTATTTTGAGTATAATAAATACAACCACAGTGAACATACATGCATGTATCTTTGTTGTATCCAGTGGTATGGCTGGATCATATATACATTCTATTTTTGACTTTTAATTCAATTTACTATATTATAGGTATTTTGAATACTCCATATCCATCATTAGTCAGTGTTATAATTTTGTCCCTTACTAACAGATACTATTGGATGCATTACCAACATATCAGATATCAGTCAGCCCTGCACATAGCAAAAATTCATCCACCAAATCACCTCCAAAATGACCCAAACCTCTGTGATATTGTGTTGTTCTCAGAATACAATTGTTTCTTGATCTAGATAGTAACATGTAAGCATTCACTGTTATCTTTTTCCAGTTTTACAAAGCAGAGCATTTGAAATAACACTTTTTCACTGTTGTAAGGGATGTGTCCTTTAGAACACAAACAAATCTTGGGTCTCCTTCTTTTGAAGCTGTTTCCCCTTCTGTTTTCTCCTCTGGCCAAAAGTCAGCTAAGGTATGGTCTATTTCTTTCCTCAGGAAAAATAAATAAATCTGCAGTTTCTAAGAGCTTCAAATTAGGGAATGCTTTCTTATTTCTCCAATTCAACACATGAAGGCTTCTAAAATTGTTATTCTTAATTTTGTAGGCAGTTTCACAAGGAAGTATTTTTTGCCTAGGTGCCTTTTATTGAACTCAATTCCTGATGTCACAAATCTCGAGTCTAAAATATTTAAGAATAGAGCAAACTTACCGGGTCCTCACTCATCCCTATCAAGACTCCCTTACATAGATCCTCACAAAGAAATAGCCAGTTTTAGGATCAATCTTATTCCTATTGCTTGCCTTCTGGAAAGAGGGTGTTACTAACTATTGTGCCATCCTTTAGACTGAGACTTCTCAAAACAACATCACTTAAAGAAGTGCTACTCAAATCCTGTCTTTGTTACAAATAGAAAATAAAATAGGGACCCTGAACCAATTAAATGGATGTCCTGAATAGAACTGAAAGAAATATTGAAAAAAAATAGAGATGGTGCAAGAATGTTAACAGGCACAAAAGACAAGGACCAAAGAGCAAGAAGGTCACCGAACAAATATGTTAATAATGCTTTATTTGAAACTCCGTCAGTTACACATTATTACCTTTGCCATGTTTGCAGATACCCGGGGGGTATAATGTGAGCAGCGTTATTTATAACACAGCAAACCTCAGTACCTCCAGGGTACACAGCAGCCACTCAGCTTTTGCCACATACGGCCTTATTCCCTCACTTTAAAACATTTGCTTCTCTTCAAGAGAAGAAAACCATTTGCCGGCTAAGACCAATATTAGTTACCAAGACAGTTTCTTACTGTCAGCTCAATAGTATGAACTTCCTGACGATGGTATTAATTAATATTTATTTAGTGCTTTCTATGTAAAAAAAAACAGCATTAAGTGATTTGCATGTTTTTTTCTCCATGTCACCTTGATTAATGAACTATTATGAGCTGTCATTAATTTCTCAGTTTAAGAGAAAAAAAAACAAAAGTAGATTTTAAATAAACTGATTGATCCAGATCTTAAAGGATGCTTCTGGGATTTCTTATATTTTTTATTGTGTATGATATATGTGTGTGTGATGGGTGACATATGTTTGCATATGTGCATGTGTGAATGAATATACACACATATCATCACATGCACGAAAATTCTCTCTTTCCACTATTTTTGCGACAGGTTCTCATTGATGTTTGCTACTGTATACTCCATCATAACTGGATGGTTACCCTCTGGAATCTCCTGTACTGCCTCCCATCTCATCATAGGATCACTTGAATTATAGACACATGTTCAACTTTATGTGTTTAATGGGAACTTGAGGTTGGATCCACATACATGTATGGAGTGCATTTTATGTATGAATGGTCTCGCCAGCCCTGCTTCTGGACTTTAATTGTAGATGCCACTCCACTCCCATAGCTGTGTTGTCCCTTTAGTTTACTTATTGTTTAATTTTAATCCTTTATGGAAATGATTGATATACCAGCACAACAAAAGCACTCAGAACGTTATGCCACTAAATACACTGTGCATTCTATGTTAGACCCATGAGTTGTTGAAACAGGATGGTACGGTTGAAGCTAGAAATCATCCTCCTGTGAATACAGCAGAGTTATGGATTGAGTCTAAGACTTCCTCTAGGATTTCCAAATACTGTGCTGTGAAGGATCTATAGTTGGTCCGTGCAATCCTCCTGAACACTTTAACCCTCTACCATTTAAGCTACACAAGGTTATTGCTGTGCTAATAACCGATACACTGTACTGCATGAGGAACAAGATAAGCACCAGTATGGGCTTCGTATTGTTTTTTTTAAAGTATGGTTTTCTAGCACTGAGTTTGCATCATAAAAGTTCTCCCTCATGAATGGATTAATGTTCTTCCCAGGAGAATGTTTTCTCACCACATTCTGTTACATCATCTCTTGCTCAGTGCTCCTTTCCCGTGCTTTCAGTTCTCGTTAGTTTTTCTCCTACTGGAACTCTGCTGAATGGGGTTGCCCAGTTTGGAACTTTCAGCTTTTAGAAATGTGATCCAAAATAAACTGGTTTTCTTTATAAATAATCCAGTCTTGGTTTTTGAAATGTCACAGAAGAGTAGACTAACATATTGTAGGCAAAATCCTTTTTCTCCATATTTTCCTCTCTAGTTTACCATTCCCATGGATGTGGAACCTATAGACAAAGGAAACCAATGGATTTAATGTACAGTCTCAGAACAAGATTTATAAATTCCCTCTGTAGCACATTTGGTAATCTTGTGTAGATTACTCAGTGAACAATTCTCTTTTTTTTTTTTGAAAAATGGTTTGCATTCAACCCAAACACTGTTTTTGGAACCCAGACAGGTTAGTTCTTGTTCTAATGCAACTCTGCCACAGAGCAATCATTGCAGGCTGTTTACTGCACAGGATGGCCTGGGAATACAGAATGCACTCCTCGATGCCTTCTTTTTTTTTCTTTTTCTTTCTTTTTTTCTTTTTCTTTTTCTTTTTTTTTTTTTTTTTTTTTTGCAATTCAGCACATCTTTACTGGGGCCATTTAAGCACAGGTGTTTTCTTTACTCAACTAGCAGATCCTTTCACTCATACAATTTAACAGGTGGAGATCATGGGCCGAAATAGTGGAGAAACATCTCTTTTCACACATGAAGAAGAAGCTCTGTATCTTTTGAGGTACAGTAAAATCCTGTAAGTTTTAGCCAAAATTGATGTAGTATTTTCACAGTCTTTAAAGGTGGACAGTGTCTGAAATTCTTAATAGAGAACTTGTGTTTATATCAATATAAAGTCCTCTTAGGATAGTTCTCAGATCCTTTCTGTGTTATTAGACTTCCGTGGCTATAAGGTGTGAGTTAAAATCTTCACGGTTTTATGCTGTCAAGCAGTTTATTTTTACTGCATTTGTGTTTGTTTGTATTGAGCAAAATGTGGAACTGACAGACAAGGTTTAGACTAAACATACATTCTTTATGGCTGCAGAGAAAATTATTGAAAACGTGTAGACTTCTGAATTTTTATCTCTAAGTAATCTTTATGGTATTTTGTAACTTGAAAGAGTAAGATAGTATGGTGTGTAAAGCAAAATAAGCCACTTTTCAGTCCTCAGAAATTCTAAGAGTTTCCCAAGGAACCAGACTAATTCTACCTCTCTAATATCCTGAATGAAACCCTAATTGCCTCTGACAGGGACAGAGAACCAATGAAGAAAACAAAAAAAAAGGCCAATAAAATGTAGATAGTACCTTGTGGCCTCCTTCTTAAATTGTGATGGTTATTTTCTTTGACAAGAAAACTGCACAAAAAGGTGAACCTAAGGAGGAGGCGATGAAATGTGGGGATGCCAAAGGTGTGAGTATGTGTGTGAATGAAGCTGTCAAAGGTGTGAGTATGCGTGTGAAGGATGCTGTCAAAAATATATGTGTGAATGACGCTGTCAGAGGTGTGAGTATGTGTGTGAATGATGCCATCAGAGGTGTGAGTATGTGTGTGAATGACGCTGTCAGAGCTGTGAGTATGTGTATGAATGACGCTGTCAGAGCTGTGAGTATGTGTGTGAGTATGTATGTAAATGATGTTGTCAAAGGTGTGAATATGTGTGTGAATGATGTTATCAAAGGTGTGAGTATGTGTGTGAATGACGCTGTCAGAGGTGTAAGTATGTGTGTGAATGACACTGTCAAATGTTTGAGTATGTGTGAGTATGTGACTGAATGACACTCAATGGGACACCTCAGATTCATAAGCTATTCTATTCTAGCTTTACTTGAAAGACATTTGTTATTTTAATTAGTTTTGAGGCTGTCAGAAATGAACTTGTTTTTCTTATTTCTTTTTCAATAGGTTGTCCTTGGTACATAGGAAAGCTACTTATTTGGGTGTGTTAATTTTATCTTCTTCATACTTCAGTGGAAATGTTTATCAGCCCTAGGAATTTCATGATAGGGTTTTTATGGTCTCTCATGTATAGAACTATATTCTTTGGAAATAGAGATACTTTAACTTCTTTTGTATCTCTTTTGTTTACTTCTCTCTCTCTCTCTCTCTCTCTCTCTCTCTCTCTCTCTCTCTCTCTCTCTTGTTTTACTAGTTAGGTCTTGAAGCACCATCTTGAATAGGAGTTGAGAGCGAATGGAGATAGATGCTTAAAAGAAATCCCACACTAGCTCAGAACTGAGTGTAATAGAGGGTTATTTACTTAGTGGTAGACTCACAAATCAGTATCCTCTGCTGGAACGAAGAATAGCAACCAAATTCTGCAGCCAGAAGAGGCTGGAAGCACACTTTACATTGGCATAAATAGTATAAGAGGCCACGCCCCAGTGGGCAGATAACTACTGGCTGTAGGATTTCCTACAGCAAGTGAACATATTTGTCTTCTTTTAAATTTTGAGTTTTTTTTTCTTGGTGCATATTCATTGCAGAACGTGAAAGCTTTGATGTTATTTTTTTTTCATCCAAATAAAGCATGTCTGTTGATCACATTCACCACATTTCAGGAGTTTTCAAATAGTCATTGACCTCAGTTTTTCTTTCTCTTTACTGAATGGAGACAAAGAAACACACTGATAAATGGGGAGGTGTAGCTGTTATTTTCTCTACTCTTTGGGTGTCCACCACCCAGTTCCCAAATAAATACATGGGGACTTATTCTTATTTATGAATGTCTGGCCTTAGCTTGGCTTGTTTCTAGCCAGCTTTTCTTAATTTAAATTACCCCATCTACCTTTTGACTCTGTACTTCTACCTTACTCTATTCCACATACCTTTATTTCCTTCTTACTTCATTGCTTTTCTTGTGGCTGGGTGGGCTGGCCTCTGGCATCCTCTTCTCCTTTACGTGTTTCTCCTTCTTTTCTTATTTATTCTCTTTGCATTCCATCCCCACTCATCATTTTACCTGCCTAGTTCTTGGCCATTCATCTCTTTGTTCGAACAATCAGGTGTTTTAAGCAGGCAAATAAAACAGCTTCACAGAGTTAAAAAATGGAACATAAAAGAATGCAGGGCATCTTTGCATCATTAAACAAATATTCCACAAAAGGAAGGGTACTTGAGAAGATCAATTTTATATAATAGATTTTATTTTGTTGAAGGCCTGTTAATGTATCTATTAAGATAATCATATGGCTTCATTTAGCTGATATGGCTGTGAGGGTGTCCGTGGAATAAATACATATATGATAATCCTGTAGAGTGTTTCAAGAAGATTCACCTCAATGGAATGAAACGCACTGGTTAAATCCCCCATCTCCTGGTGGAAGATATCCCATCCTCATCAGACATTGATGGTGCTTCTGTGCTCATACCAGTGTTCCTGTCTCCAAGTTCTCAGGAATTCATTCTCAGACTGAATTTTGTGGTGGCCTTTGGTCTTACAGAGCAGGGATTCTTTGGGCTTTGCTCTGTTTAGCATGATGCAGACAATGTGTAGGGTATAATATATTCTATATAAAAGATACAATATATGAATACTTTGTTAGGCTGGTCCTTATCTCTAGTCTCTGCAGGGCTTGTAGCATGAAGGTAGGTTGCATTTTATTAAAAGGCTTATTATACATCTATTGAAAAGATCATATGATTTCAATGTGTTACTTCATTTATGTGAAGACTCACAGACAAATTTGTATATGACGTACCATCATTATATCCCTAAAAGGAAGTTAACTTGATCATGATGAATGGTCTTTTTGATCTATTCTTGAATTAGTTTGAGAGCTTTCTATAAATACTTTAGTGATTATATTAATTTAGAGAGACTGATCTATAATTTCTCTTGCTGTTGGTTTTTATCTGGTTTTGGTATCAGGATAAGTTAGGCTTTATAAAGAGATTGGAAGCACTATTTCCTTTTCTATTTTACTGAATAATTTGAGGAGTATTTATGTTAGTTTGTCTTTGATGCTAATTCCTTCTAGACTGTTATTTCTTTCAATTTGGAGAATATGAAAAATAGATTGAATGATTTAAATATATTGCATATTATAAATGTTTTAAAATTGTTTATGTATTCTTGGTTTATTTTGGTAGTATAAGGGATCTTGGAATTTACCTATTTCTGTTAAATTTTCCTGTTGAAATGAAAATAATAATTTCATGTATGTCTTTATAAGGTCTAAATTCCATTATATTTATTGTAATTCTTCCATTTTGTCATGAGCTTGATCAATTTGTTTTTTTCATAATGTACTAAGATGAGACATGATTAAATCAAATGAAGTAAATAATGATAAAGTATTGTGCATTCCTCACATAAGGTCAACTTTGGGGGAAGAAATAAACATTTTATCAGACACATGAGGAGTGTACTTGATTAAAAATAGTTAATCTGCTCTATGCTTATAATATAGGAGGTTTGTTTCAATAAATATGTAGAAGTTTGGGCACATCATCATGAAACCAGTCTAAGAAATCCGAGCACTTCACTTCTCTTTCCTATGAATTTTTATTTCCATGTAAGGAAGCTTCCCTTTATAAACTTTAACTAAATTAAATTGATTTTTTTCTGGGTGTGTTAGAATTTATTTCCAGTTAAAAAACAATAGTACCATAGTCTCTGCATTCTCCACAACTAACGAACCCTGCTTGAGGTTGCAAAACAGGTTGAAGAGTCAGCATTGACTTGAATTAAGGAACTGATTTGCCACGGAATGCATTGGTCCAACAAGAAGCTATGTAACCCTGAAAAGATTATTTTAGTCACTGTAGAGTTTCCTAAACAGAACTGTAATATTTTTTATGTGATTATAGGGCATGTATAAAAAGTTACAAGGAATAATAAAGCAGAAAAAAGCTTACCTAGACAGAATTGATAAAGCAGTCCTGAAGTTGATTCCTGAGTGGATGATAGGAGTAGATGATTATCAACTGTACTTAAAGTATACTAATGGGGAAAATGATCATTTTTGATATAATAAAACTTTAAAGTGAAGTTTGTGGGAATGCTGATACCACTTCAATATGAGGGACTCCTAGATTCAGAGAGCTTTTGTTTTGAGAAATTTTAATACAAGAGAAGTTCAGAGGGTGTGTGGGTTTGTGAAATTGCATGAGGGTTACAAGCAAAGAGCTCAATACAATCTTCTGATGAGCACAAAACCTCTGAGAAAATTGTAAGTGGAAAGATCAGTCAAGGGCCAGGACTAAATCTTAATCTGAATTTAAAACAGTAAGTGTATAATTATTAGGCACTTTGCAAAAGAAATATCAATGGCTTTGACTAAAACTATCTATTTAAGAAGTAACATGACTTCTATCCTGAGGTCAGTTCAGAGGCACACGCTTGAGGGATAAGCATCCTTTTTGGCAAAGCATTGTTTATTTGAGCTACAACATATTATTAGTAGTAATTTTTAGTGGGAGTTATTTAAACATATAGCTTAGGATCCTCATTACCTTGGAACACAATTAATGCAACACAAGTTACATAGAACTTCAACATCTTATGTCCCTGATGTTTGGATGCCCATATTCACACGCAGGGTTTCTCCCTTCGTCCTTGTTAACTCATCCTGGGTTGTGTTGTTCTTTAGAGGAATACACGGGAATGGTTGTGAAGAATAAGTCATGAGTTCTTTGTTTCCTGTTGACAACTATTATCAATTCACTCTTGCAGAAAAATGACTTCATAAGCTTATTTATTCCAGCCTGTTTTTAAGCACCCATCTAAAAATTGTTGGAGCTTTTCTAAAGCCTCCTTTCAATGTTAACTATTACACAGGATTTTATTCTTTTTCCAAAAGAGACAATATTTTATGTTCTTTTTGTTTCTTTTCAATATGAGCTCCTTATGTAATTTTAACCAATTCCATTAAAATATTCTAAGAAAATAAATTATCAGTCCAGACGTTTAATTGATTTTGAAATTGCCCATTTCCAGGCATAAAACACAACATCTTAAAAAGAAACAATTTAAGTATTTTCTCTAATTTTTCTGTATCTTAAAATTCCTATTTTTTCCAGAACCATTTCACTCTATGCATAAAAGAAATTATAAAATAATTAAAAATAGAAAAAAATACAAAATTATTTTTCATAAACAAAAATATCTCTTATATGGAGAGGGATAATTTTACATTAAAGACCTTTTGAAAAAACAGCATTATGGGAACTTTCCTGTTGCTGCAGAATCATATATGTGCACAGATGCACATGTGTGTAAACTTGCACACATGTGTGTACAACGTGTGTGTGTATGCGTAGTTAAATGGAGTTACTCTTTAATAGAATAATAATGCATCTGCTAGAGATCACAGGGCAAAAAATAAAGCCTAGTGCCAGGAATGGGTTTCCTCTCTTTGAAGTTTTGATTGTTGAAGTCTAGTAGACCCTAATACAGTACAGAATTTACTAATGATCTAGGTCATTCTCCAGAACTTAACTAGATAGTTACTGATAAAACCACATGACTGAGTGATAAAACACTGAGGAATCAAGCTAGTACTGACCTGGAAACATTATCCTTAGTTCTTAGTTTTCGTAGTGCTTGAATATTCTACTGGAAGAGCAACAGAATTACCATCCTAACTTAGTTGTGAACCCTGAAAGCTACAGTAGTAACTGGCTTGGAAAGATAGGTCCATTAATGCAATAATGATGTGACATCATGACATTAACGAACCATTTCTTATTGTATTAAAGTCCTGCTCCACATGATAAAAGAAAAAAAACAACTGTTCCTAGTACCATCACTGGGTCATCACTTGTGGCTAGAAATATCATAGGCCAAAGGGGAGAATCCACTACTCTTTTACTGCTAAATGGACATAGAATGAAACTGATTGCTTGTGACTTATTCTTATAACAATAGATTAGTGCATCCTTCGGCCTCATGAAAGAAGTTTTTATTTGCAGTAGCTGATAATTAACTCAAAGACCTACAATTGGCCATGCTACTTAAGAGACTAAATAGAACATGTGTAGTGTGCCTGCTTCTCCCAGTTCCAGAGATTATTGTAGAAGCAAGTGTGAAAAGAGAATAAGATGCAGTGTGAGAGTAGACACTACCATTTCTCAACATTAGCATCTTATCTAAACTTGTCAGTCCTCCGAGAAAACTTAGAATGATTTTTTTGTGGTTTTGAAATTATAAGTTCCTTATGGAAAACTACTAATATGTTTGTTAATCTTTTATTCCTTTAGATTTGTTAAATATTGGATTATGTAAATACCTAAAGCATTGTAAGAGTTATGATTATAAATGGATACCTGAAGCTAGCTGCCATTTCAAACCAGGCACACATGTCAATTCAAGACTGTTAAAGGAGAGAAAGAGTTGCCATATGAAGACTAAGTTAGTATCCATATAAGTAGCAGACAAAATGCGCATGGAGTATATAGGATAGTGCTTCCAAAGTTAGGGCTAAACTGAATCCTCTGTTGCTTTACTTTGAGCAACTAAACATTCCATGTTGTCTGCAGCCACTAGAGAGCTATGAAATATAAAATTTGGTGATAGCAGTCTGGATGTTCTTTACTGTCATTGTTATAGAAAGTATAAACTGTTCATACTTTGGTATGAATGAGATAATTTTTAAAAGATAACTTGATTATTTATTTGATTTTGGGTTCTCTCTCTCTTTCTCTCTCTCTCTCTCCTCTCTCTCTTTCTCTCCTTTAACAGTCTTGAATTGACATGTGTGCCTAGCAATAAAATCAGCTAGGGAAGAAACGATTGTTACTGTTTCAAGGTGCATATAAATGAAAACATTGCATAGATATTTGTCTGTCTACATTTTAATAAACTAAAACTAAAACCAAAAATGTAATGGAAAGAATTGTCAGGAAATGCTCTGAACACAGGGATCTAATGAGAAGGGTCTGCTTTTATCCTACTTCACTCTGCAAATGCATCACGTCTGCATCACATTGCATTGTCAAGCGGCTGCTCATACACAGGGCTGTGTCTTGGGGGTAAGGACGTGCACATGTGCATAACAGATTGGAAGAAATAATGATGACAAGAACAATGCATGCCTCCTATCGTTTGTTGCAGAGACGTTTTAATAGAGGTGAGAGAAATACTTTTATTTTTTAAAGCCATTTTAGGAAATGGTTATAGATCTCCAGGGCAAAGCTGAGAAACAGATCAGGAAATATTTATGCAGAAGAAGGATGTCTATAAAAACTATAGAACATTGATCATAAGGGATTGCAGAAGTACCCTGACACCAATTCAAACTGGAGCAGGACAATGGCTACCGACAATGTGCATTTTTATGACAGTACAAGCCACTGGCTAATGGGCAACACTTGGAACAGAAAACAAAGTAATTGTCTTGAGATTTAGGGAATGTGATGTACAAACTTTACTTTGAAATAATAATGAGCATCTCAAGGAGCCTGCAGCATCATAACCATATTTACTCTCTTGCCTTAGTATCTGGCAGTGAGGACTCAGAGAAACTGGTTCCCTCTTTGAGTATAAAGAGTCAATGAACAGGAATGTGCCAAGTTTTCCCAGTGTGATGGGAGCCTAACTGTTTCCTGGAATGTAAAACGATGCCAAAAAGACTTTAGAATGAGGAAAACAAGTACATTGAACACAGTGAACCCACTCATATGTTTTCTTGGACTCAGATTTATACCAACAAGGTCAGACAGCCAAAGACTAAAATCTGACTCCATTACATTTGTGTCCTGTTGCACATGCTCATTTAGACAGCATAAACACCCGATTTCTAAGGAGAATAAATTTCTATCTGATTCACCTTCATGGAGATCAGTCCATTGTTCTTTGACCAGTCACCTGTGCAGGTAATGGTTGTACCTTTGGCAATATTTCGCATCCCTTAGCAAAATCTGGAAAGGATAATGGTGTCACTGAGTGGCTAAGAAATAGCCAAACCAACTGGTGGGAGACTTAGACAGTGACAGATACAGCTTCATTGTGTAAAATGGTGCAGGGACATTGTCTTGTTTACTCTAAGAGGATTTCCCAAAGAAAATGGAAATTGTGCTTGCAGTAAGTCAACTGTACAGATTATTATAAATGAATATAAAATCTTGACCAAAAGACTTAACAAAAAAGAAAAATATGATCCACCAAGATGCCCCAAATTTGAAAACACAAAATAAGTATGTCGATTTCTTTAGTACCATTTTTATATTTTTCAATAATTTGAAAATAAGCAAAACCTTCTGGCTCTGTATGTCTGTGGGGAGTTTGGGACTTTAGGTACACATAGTTGAGGATATTTTGCATAAATCTGCATATGTTTACATGCAATGACAGACATACTGCAGCTTCCCAAATGTGGCTAGGGTAATTTAATCTTCTGCAACATTTTGCATAGCATATGTAGGTGTAATATGCTCAGAAACATTACCTGAATGTATGCAAAGTACAGTTAGCTCCTGCTTGCATAGTTCTCATATCAAAAGAAGTAGTTAGTTTTAGGTAAAATTTTAAAGCTTTATTCCTGTAAACTTAAAGATCTCAAATTAAGCCAAATTATCCAAGGCAAGAAATGAGTCTTCAAAAATTTAAATGAAAATGCTTTAAGATTTGCCCGTTGTACAGTCTCGAAGTCAATTTAAATTTCTTTTGCTATCTTCTTGGTATTACTCTGAAGTTATTGCGCTTGCTTTCCTGCATTATTCAATTGTGAGCTAGAGATCTTTCAAACCTGTTAGAACAGCAATTACTGTATAATAGCATTTACTCCAAAATGGCAAAATATTAAGTAGAAAAAATGTTAAAATTCACTGACTTAAGCACAAAGTTTCTGTAAACTTAAGGACTTCATATATTTTTAATAAAGGAATATTTAAAAGATTTCTTGCTTCATACTAAATATTATCTTTATCCTGTTTCTCCAAACAAAACTTTTGGTTTTATAAATATTTAATTTCTAGCCTAGCTCATTGCTACAAAAAATTTTAATTTTAGAAAAGATTATGCATTATATATATATATATATATTACACACACAAACACGTACACAAGTTCATTTGTCTCCATAATGTTCCCAGAACCTTAAAATGACAAAATCTGCATATTTTCAAGTTTCTTCTGCAAACAGTATGATATGTTTATATAACAGTTGCTAGAGCACTATACATTTTATGTTAGATTACTTTTTATACATAATACAAAAGAAATATTATACAAACATTATTTATTTAGTCAGTATATTCTATTGGTCATGGAATAAGTGATCCCTAAGCTCAAGAAAATCTATTCAAGGTTCAGTTATCACGTGAATGTTTTCAAATTATGTGTTGGATTTATAGATTTGTAACCACGGATCTGAAAGGCCAAGAATGAGATGAATAAATAAGCCCTCTTGTTTGGAAAATACTCATCTGGATAAATCTTTTTCTATTATGCATATTTTATTTTTTTCCTTTTTTTATTGAGAATAAGAAAAAAAAAGTTTCCGCCTCCTCCCAGCCTCCCATTTCCCTCCCCCTCCCCCCACTCCTCTCCCCCTCCCTCTCTAATCCAAAGAGCAGTCATGGTTCCCTGTCCCGTGGAAAGTCCAAGGTCCTCCCCCCTCCGTCCATGTCTAGGAAGGTGAACATCCAAACTGGCTAGGCTCCCACCAAGCCGGAACATGAAGTAGGATCAGAACCCCTTGCCATTGACCTTGGCTTCTCATCTGTCCTCATTGTTCGCCATGATCAGAGAGTCCGGTTTTATCCCATGCTTTTTCAGTCACAGTCCAGCTGGCCTTGGTGAGCTCCCAATAGATCAGCCCCCACTGTCTCAGTGGGTGGGTGCACCCCCCGTGGTCCTGACATCCTTGCTCGTGTTCTCCCTCCATCTGCTCCTCATTGGGACCTTGGGAGCTCAGTCCAGTGCTCCAGTGTGGGTCTCTGTCTCTATCTCCATCCATCACCAGATGAAGGTTCTATGGTGATATGAAAGATATTCGTCAGTATTGCTATAGGATAGGGTCATTTCAGGTTCCCTATCCTCAGCTTCCCAAGGGACTAACTGGGGACATCGCCTTGGGCTCCTGGGAGCCACTCTAGGTTCAAGTCTCTTGCCAACACTAAGGTGGCTCCCTTAACTAAGATATGTGCTTCCCTGCTCCCCTATCCAACCTTCCTTTATCCCAATCTTCCTGTTTCCCCAAGTTCCCCCAATCCTCCCCTTCTCACTTTTCTCTCCCCGTCCCCCCTTATCCCCAACCCACCCCACCCCCAAGATCCCAATTTTCTCCCCGGCAATTTTATCTACTTCCCTTAGCCAAGAGGATAACTATATGTTTTTTCTTGGGTTCACCTTCTTCTTTAGCTTCTTTAGGTTCACCAGGTATACACTCCGTGACCTTTATTTATGGCTAGAAACCAATTATGAGTGAATACATCCCATGTTCATCTTTTTGGGTCTGGGTTACCTCGCTCAGGATAGTGTTTTCTATTTCCATCCATTTGCATGCAAAATTCGAGAAGTCATTGTTTTTTACCGCAGCATAATACTCTAATGTGTATATATTCCACACTTTCTTCATCCATTCTTCCATTGAAGGGCATCTAGGTTGTTTCCAGGTTCTGGCTATTACAAATAATGCTGCTATGAACATAGTTGAACAAATGCTTTTGTCATATGATAGGGCATCTCTTGGGTATATTCCCAAGAGTGGTATTGCTGGGTCCAGGGGTAGGTTGATCCCGAATTTCCTGAGAAACCGAAACACTGATTTCCAAAGTGGTTGCACAAGATTGCATTCCCACCAGCAATGGATGAGGGTACCCCTTCCTCCACAGCCTCTCCAGCAAAGGCTATCATCGGTGCTTTTGATTTTAGCCATTCTGACAGGTGTGAGATGATATCTCAAAGTTGTTTTGATTTGCATTTCCCTGATTGCTAATGAGGTTGAGCATGACCTTAGGTGTCTTTTGGCCATTTGAACTTCTTCTTTTGAGAATTCTCTGTTCAGTTCAGTGCCCCATTTTTTAATTGGGTTAATTAGCATTTTAGAGTCTAGTTTCTTGAGTTCTCTATATATTTTGGAGATCAGACCTTTGTCTGTTGCGGGGTTGGTGAAGATCTTCTCCCAGTCAGTAGGTTGCCTTTTTGTCTTAGTGACAGTGTCCTTTGCTTTACAGAAGCTTCTCAGCTTTAGTAGGTCCCATTTATTCAATGTTGTCCTTAGTGTCTGTGCTGCTGGGGTTATACTTAAGAAGCGATCTCCTGTGCCCATCTGTTGTAGGGTACTTCCCACTTTCTCTTCTATCAGGTTCAGTGTGTTCGGACTGATATTGAGGTCTTTGATCCATTTGGACTTGAGTTTTGTGCAAGGTGATAGATATGGGTCTAATTTCAATCTTCTACAGGTTGACATCCAGTTGTGCCAGCACCATTTGTTGAAGATGCTTTCTTTCTTCCATTGTATACTTTTAGCTCCTTTGTCGAAAATGAGGTGTTCATAGGTTTGGGGATTAAATTCCGGGTCTTCTATGCGATTCCATTGGTCGACTTCTCTGTTTTTATGCCAATACCACACTGTTTTCATTACTGTAGCTCTGTGATAGAGTTTGAAGTCAGGGATGGTAATGCCTCCAGAAGATCCTTTATTGTATAGGATTGTTTTGGCTATCCTGGGTTTTTTATTTTTCCATATAAAATTGATTATTGTCCTCTCAAGATCCGTGAAGAATTTTGATGGGACCTTGATAGGAATTGCATTGAATCTATAAATTGCCTTTGGTAGAATTGCCATTTTTACTATGTTGATCCTCCCAATCCAAGAGCAAGGGAGGTCCTTCCATTTTCTGATATCCTCATCAATTTCTTTCTTCAATGCTTTAAAGTTCTTGTCAAATAGATCTTTTACTTCCTTGGTTAGAGTTACCCCGAGATATTTTATGCTGTTTGTGGCTATTGTGAAAGGTGAAGCTTCTCTGATTTCCCTCTCTGCTTCCATATCCTTTGTGTATAAGAGGGCGACTGATTTTTTGGAGTTGATCTTGTATCCTGCCACATTACTAAAGGTATTTATCAGCTGTAAAAGTTTCTTGGTGGAGTTTTGAGGGTCACTTATGTACACTATCATATCATCTGCAAATAACGAAAGTTTAACTTCTTCCTTTCCAAGTCAAATCCCCTTGATCCCCTTATGTTGTCTTATTGCTATTGCTAGAACTTCAAGCACTATGTTGAAGAGGTATGGCGAGAGTGGGTTTCTGAGTTTAGTGTTCCTGAGTTTAGTGGGATGGCTTTGAGTTTCTCTCCGTTTAATTTGATGTTAGCTGTCGGCTTGCTGTATATAGCTTTTATTATATTTAGGTATGACCCTTGTATCCCTAGTCTCTCCAAGACTTTTATCATAAAGGGATGTTGAATTTTGTCAAATACTTTTTCAGCATCTAATGAAATGATCATATGGTTTTTTTCTTTCAGCTTATTTATATGATGGATTACATTGATAGATTTTCGTATGTTGAACCAGCCCTGCATCTCTGGGATGAAGCCTACTTGATCATAATGGATAATTTTTCTAATGTGTTCTTGGATTCGGTTTGCCAGTATTTTGTTGAGGATTTTTGCGTCGATGTTCATGAGTGAGATTGGCCTGTAATTCTCTTTCTTGGTTGAGTCTTTGTGTGGTTTTGGTATCAGAGTGACTGTAGCTTCATAAAAGGAATTTGGCAATGACTCTTCTGCTTCTATATTGTGAAATACATTAAGGAGTATAGGTATTAGGTCTTCTTGGAAGTTCTGGTAGAATTTCGCAT
Organism: Alexandromys fortis; assembly: GCF_014885135.2. NCBI lineage: Eukaryota > Metazoa > Chordata > Mammalia > Rodentia > Cricetidae > Alexandromys > Alexandromys fortis. The sequence goes on along the minus strand of NW_026067913.1, from coordinate 12,726,478 downwards.
TGAAACCATCAGGTCCTGGGCTTTTTTTGGTAGGGAGGTTTTTGATAACAGCTTCTAGTTCTTCGTGACTAACAGGTCTATTTAGGTTGTTCACCTGGTCCTGGTTTAACTTTGGTATATGGTATTTATCTAAAAACGTGTCCATTTCTTTTACATTTTCCAGTTTTGTGCCATACAGGCCTTTGTAGTAAGATCTAATGATTCTTTGAATTTCCTCTGTGTCTGTGGTTATGTCCCCCTTTTCATTTCTGATCTTATTAATTTGCATATTCACTCTCTGGCGTTTTATTAGTTTGGATAGAGGTTTATCAATCTTGTTGATTTTCTCCAGGAACCAGCTTTTTGTTTCATTGATTCTTTGGATTGTTTTCTGTGTTTCTATTTTGTTGATTTCAGCCCTCAGTTTGATTATTTCCAGTCTTCTACTCCTCCTAGGTGAGTCTGCTTCTTTTTTTTCTAGAGCTTTCAGGTGGGCTGTTAAGTCTCCAATGTGTGCCTTCTCTGTTTTCTTTAAGTGGGCACTTAGTGCTATGAACTTTCCTCTCAGGACTGCTTTCATAGTGTCCCATAAGTTTGAGTAGGTTGTTTCTTTATTTTCATTGAATTCAAGGAAGACTTTAATTTCTTTCTTTATTTCTTCCTTGATCCAGGTGTGGTTCAGTAGTTGACTGTTCAGTTTCCATGAGTTTGTAGGCTTTCTGGGGGTAGGGTTGTTGTTGAATTCTAACTTTAATCCATGGTGATCTGATAAGATACAGGTGGTTACTAATATGTTTTTGTACCTGTGGAAGTTTGCTTTGTTACCGAGTATGTGGTCAATTTTCGAGAAGGTTCCATGAGCTGCAGAGAAGAAGGTATATTCTTTCCGATTTGGGTGGAATATTCTATAGATGTCTGTCAAGTCCAATTGATTCATTACCTCCATTAATTCTCTTAGTTCTCTGTTAGGTTTCTGTCTGATTGACCTGTCCATTGGTGAGAGAGGAGTGTTGAAGTCTCCCACTATTAGTGTGTGCGGTTTGATGGCTGCCTTGAGTTTTAGTAATGTTTCTTTTACGTATGTGGGTGCTTTTATATTAGGGGCGTAGATATTCAGGATTGAGACTTCCTCTTGATGAATTGATCCTGTTATGAGTATAAAATGTCCCTCTCCATCTCTTCTGATTGATTTAAGTTTGAAGTCAAGTTTGTTAGAAATTAGTATGGCCACACCTGCTTGTTTCTTAGGTCCATTTGCTTGATAAGCCTTTTCCCAGCCCTTTACTCTGAGTAGGTGCCTGTCTCTGTGTTTGAGGTGTGTTTCTTGTAAACAGCAGAATGTTGGATCCTGATTTCGTATCCAATCTCTTAGCCTGTGCCTTTTTATAGGTGAGTTGAGCCCATTGACATTAAGTGATATTAATGACCAGGGGATGTTAACTCCGGTCACTTCTTTAGTAGTAGAGTTCGTGTGCGTCCCTTCTTTGAGTTGCGCTGGTGACGGGTCTCTAGATGTCTGAGTTATTGTGGTCATTGTTGGACTCCTTGGTTAGAGATTTTCCTTCTATTACTTTCTGTAAGGCTGGGTTTGTGGCTACGTATTGTTTAAATTTGTTTTTATCCTGGAAAATTTTGTTTTCTCCATTTATGGTGAATGAAAGCTTGGCTGGGTATAGTAGTCTGGGCTTGCATCCATGGTCTCTTAGTTTTTGCAGTACATCTATCCAGGACCTTCTGGCTTTCATGGTTTCCATAGAGAAGTCAGGTGTAAGTCTGATAGGTTTACCTTTGTAAGTAACTTGGCCTTTTTCCTTTGCGGCTCTTAATATTCTTTCTTTATTCTGTATGTTTTGTGTTTTGATTATTATATGGCGAGGGGATGTTTTTTTTTTTTTTTTTTTTCCAGCCTATTCGGTGTTCTGTATGCTTCTTGAACCTTCATAGGTACATCTTTCTTTAGGTTGGGAAAGTTTTCTTCTATAATTTTATTAAATATATTTTCTGGGCCGTTGAGTTGCACCTCTTCTCCTTCTTCTACTCCAATTATTCTTAGGTTTGGTCTTTTTATTGTGTCCCATATTTCCTGAATGTTTTGTGATGAGAATTTGTTGGTTTTGCTGTTTTCTTTGATCAGTGTGTTTATTTTCTCTATGGTATCTTCAGTATCTGATATTCTTTCTTCTATCTCTTGTATTCTGTTGGTAGTACTTGTCTCTGTAGTTCCTGTTCGTTTACCCAGATTTTCCATCTCCAATCTTCCCTCGGTTTGTGTTTTCTTCATTACTTCCATTTCATTCTTCAAGTCTTGAACTGCTTCCCGTACCTGTCTGATTGCTTTTTCATGTTTCTCTTGATTTTCTTGGGTATCTTTAAGCGATTTATTCATTTCCTCTACCTTTTTGTTTGTAATCTCTAATTGTTTATGGCAGTTTTTCACCTCCTGCTTAAGGTCTTCTATTATTTTCATATAATTCACTTTTGAGTCGATTTCTTCTAATTCTTCTGGAGTAGGGTGTACAATTCTTCTTATTTCGGGATCCCTTGATTCTGGTGAAGTCATGTTGCCTTTCAGGTTGTTGGAGGAAGTCTTGCATTAGCGCCTTCCCATCTCCTCCTTCAAATGGAGCCAGGAGAGGCCTGGTGTCTTGGACCAGTTTTTGCGTCCAGATGGAACTCCTCAGGACCACTCTGGGTGGGTTGTGGATGCAAGCCTGATGTCTCTCCTGGTGCCCGGTTCAGATCTCCTTGCTGCTTGGATCTCTCGTAAACAAAGGACCTACCTAGCTCGCTGCAGGCAGGCTAGTGGGAACAAAGGAGCTCCCACCCTCCCTTTTGCCCTGCCAATTCGGATTCGGTCCTAGAGCCCGGACAGGCTGGGCTGGGAGATGTTATGTGGTCAATTAGGGAAGGGAGTCAGATGGAGTGGGTCAGGGATGTGGATGCAAGCTGGGTGGGTTAGGAAGAGAGAGGGGGTATCGGGCAGAGTCGCCCCTGAGGATGACCAGGAAGTGTAGGAGGGGTGTCTGAGTTCCCTGTCCCGGGCTGCTGCCGCGGTCAGAAACTCACTCACCCCTGGATATATCTTTTATTGCCATCTTTATACGAGTTTATTGCCATTCACTCTTATAAAGTTCATCACAGTGACTTATTTTTTACTAAATATATATCAACTACTCTTCCTTCTCAATTGTCTTTTTAAATTATATCCTTACTATTTACATTGATTTTGATCAGTAGTAGTTTAACAGTAACTTGCTTTAATCCTTTCTTTTCTGTGTCATCTATAGTTAGAGATTATTTCCAAATGAAAAAGTAAATTTTGGATTAACATTTTAATTCTTTATCTTTTTTTCTAAAAACAAAAGAGTCTAAAATTTTCCTTATTTATTCCCTTTTCACTGCCTGCCATGCCACCCATCTTTTGTTGCAAGATTGAAATCTGGGCTGAGTGTCCCTCATTTAGACCTCTAATTTGTTCCCACTCCTACTACAATTATTTTGAGCTGCCCCTACAGAGAGAATGAATTAATCACAGCTGGAAAGTTATTTTTCAAGTTGGAAAGTAGAAAGTTGCATTTTATGATTATGCTATAGAACCAATTTAATTCTTTTATTTGTTTGTGCTTACGGTAAAAAAAAAAATTAAACCTTTCACAATCTATTTTAAATATTATGTCCTACACTCGCTAGTACTTAACAAAGATATTTAATATTCTCTCAAATGCCTCATTTGTCTACCGACAACACTGAGATGCTAAGCCTATGCCCTAAATGTTATCCAGCCCCTCCACCATGTCTGTTTGCTTTGCTCCTGTCTCCTCTAACATTCCTTCAATACTTCTCTACTCAGGAAGACTGCAGTCAAAGCTAAGGCAGATGGACTGCTCTTTTCTGCTTGGAATGTTCCTCCTGATTCCACTTGGTTACCACTTTTCTATCCTTAAAAAGTTCACTTAGGATTACTGTCCCGAAGAATCTATTTTTGTGTTGTATAGTAGTTTCCTCTGACATTGTAAAGCTCCATTCTGCAGGGAAGCACTGTGGTGGCTATTCTTGCTCATCACCTTGACTACATACATCTAAAAATAACTAAAACCAAAAAAATGGAGGACACACCTGTGAGGGATTTTTTTTTAATTAATTTAAACTAAGAGGATGTACTTCTAATGCAGATTTTTACGTAGGAGGACACACCTTTATTCCAGATCCTTGGAAAATCTACCTCTCATCTGGACCACACCTTCTGCTGGAAGCTTAAATAAGGACATATAAGAGATAAGCTTTTGCTGTTTGCCTGCTCATTGTCACCTTACTAGCAAGTTCATTCCTTCACTTTTATTATAGCCCATTTCTTCAAGATTATGGCATATACTGAAGCTAAACTGAGCTATCCATCCTAAAAGACTGACAACTGATGAATTCTTGAACCTTCCTTTCATATACAGCTATTGTTGTATAAGCTGAACATCATCTTGTGAGTCATTCTAATAAATACCATATATATATAATTTATCTGTCTCATATATATGTAAATTTTTCTGTTTATCATCTATCTATCTATCTACTATCTATCTACCTACCCACCTACAAATCATCTATCAATCTCTCTGTCTGTGTACATGCTGCATAACAATGGTTTTACCCTGTAAAGATTTGTTTCTTGTACTTGTTTAATAAAATGCTCATTGGACAGTAACCAGGCAGGAAGTATAGGTGGGACAACCAGGCAAGAAGTAGAGGCCGGGCCATGAGAACAGGAGAATTCTAGGAAGAAAAAAACTCAGTCTGCAGTCATCACTCAGACACAGAGGAAGCCAGAGACACAGCAAGCAAGATAAGACTGCCTCACCAAAAAGCATATTAAGCCATGTGGCAAACACAGACAAGTGTTATGGGCTAATACAAGTTATAAGAGTTAATAAGACACTTGAGATAATAGACCAAGCAGTTTATTTCTTTGAGTCTGAAAGGCTGTAGGACTAGGCAGAACAGAAACCTCTGTAAACATGTACACACATACACACACATATATATTAAGCATATACTGACATGTGTGTCTATATATAGTATATAAATAATATTAATTAAATTTATTTAAAAATTATAATTTATGAATATATTTAATTACTAAAATAAAAGATATATATGTATACTCACAGAGACAGAGAAAGAGAAAGAGAGAGCAGAGGGTGATTCATTCTATAAGTTCAATTGCTCTAGAGAACCATGATTAATACCAGCTCCTAAAGACAGGAAGTAAACAACTCAAAACAGTTTTAGGAAGTCCCTGAAACTGAACATATACCCTGGGTCCCTTCTTCTCAAGAGTAAACAAGGAAAACCACAAAGAAGTCTCTCAAAGGAGCCATACTGCCAAAAACTCTGAGCCCAAACCAGGCTCCTGGAGAAAGTAGAAACCAGTTGAGTTACCTACAGAGGTTTAGAGCAAGTGAATCACTTGAAAAGAGTGCTCTTCACATTGTATGCTGCCTACAGGCTGTGTGTTACAGTCCAGGTCCCTGTCTTTTGTGACCTGTCAACAGGGCTGAAGTTGGCTTTGGTGATATAGTTGTCTTTGAATCATTTGTTCTCTGCAAGTAACCCCAATAGAACTCATTGGTTTACCAAATTGTTATTTGCTGGTATGTATACTTTGGTCTCTCATAGACTCCCTAAGTGGTGTGAGTAGATACTTGTTTAGCATCTTCACGGGAAATGTTTGTCACACATATTAATCTCCTCTTTTTTTTCTTTGTCCTCATAAAGAGTCATAATATCATGTTTTAAATCTGTACTTGACAATCACTTAAACATAGGAACAGATTAAGGTAATTACTTTTCTTGTGCCTTTTAAAATGATCTTCAGCTGTCACAATGTAGATGATTTACAATGACACTGAGGATGTTCTTCCATTGATTCTTTTTAGTAGAAACTGTGTGTGTGAGAAAATTAGAACATTGCCATTGAAACATTAATCATCTTGGCATGAAGCAAGGTTGGAAGCTGATCTTGAGGTAGAACTTGCACTTTGTGGTTCAGCCTTTACGAGTACACTACAGTGCTTTCTTTCTGGCCCAATTCTCACACTTATGGTAATTCTGCTGAAAATGTAGACTTGAACCTCTAAACTACAGCCAGTATCTATAATGGATCTGGGGAGTATAATTTTACTGCTTTGGATTGAAACTTAACTAATGTGGGATGTTTTCTAACTCCACAACCTTTTCTCTTTCAATATCAAAATCCTTAATATCTGTTTTTTCTATTGAAAATCACTTCCTAGAGGGATAATTCATTGTGGCAGACAGATGCACAAATATACTTCCTTGGGTGTTATCCTGGGTGATGGGGCTTTTTCTGTTTATTACATCACACCAGTTTTCATTGTCACGAACCTTATTTGCAATAGCTTCATTATTTTGTATTTTATGACACCCTCCAGAATGGGCAGTCTGTGTTGCTGTCCATGGTTCTGAGATTCACATCCAAAGCTCAGAAAATTAAAACAGGTGGCGACTGTGTTATCTGAGTTCCCGGTTTTTGCGTGGTGCTGACTGCTCCCCGGTGTGATTAAAACCAGGCAAGTAGTAGCAGTTCCACTGCTTGGGGTCCTTTTGGATTCACTCTCTGTATCAATGGAACTCCACATATGATTTTTAGTTCCCTTTATACTATGTTGCTAAACACCTTATTGCTAATGGGAATCTTGAACTGTTGAATGGCACACAATTTGGGTGATATGTGTGTTAAATATGATGAAAAATTAGTAACACCAAGAAGTGATCACCCTTTTCTGAGATATGAAATTTAATAGACAAATTACTTATAAGATGTTTTCTCTATATATGATTTAACACTTTGACTCACTGAAATATCACTGGAGGCAGCTACTGGGTCATTACTACAGAACACTATGTACTATTATTGTCTCCAAAAATTATAATTTAACACTTAAACTTTATGTTTTTTTTTTTACTTTCTTTTAATTGAGAAATGTACCATGGGCATCTGTATTTGAGTGCATAAATTTTGATAAATGCTCAAATTATTCCACTTTGTTCAAAGGCCAGATTTCTGGTTCCTGCCTTAGACACAGAATTACTTGGTCTGTATTTTCCTCACAGAAGGACAGGCAGTTATTTCCTAGTCTTTACTCCAAATATACTCACACTGGGTCTTCTCTGTAAACAGTGTCTTTTTCCAGCTAAAATGGGGTCACTCTCTGATGTTAGACTCTATCACCAGCTCTCCCCAGATGATGTGATGAAAATAAAGGGCATATTGGATGTGATTCCTTGGGTGCCAAAGAGATGGATATATGAACAATATAGATAAACTGTGTACCGGAACTATGGTTAGAGATTAATACTTAGGTCTACAACAAGGTCTACAAATATAATTTTGAAGAGACATAGTATGATTTTGATAGCCATCAAGTTTGCAAACCCTTGAGCCAAATCCTTTACAACAATTTCCTCTCTACTCTGCTATAGAAATCAATATTTTCAGAAGTCCTTGTAGTAGAGCCATGTTGTACATATTTCATAATAGATTGTTGTCTCCTTGAGAAAGCCAAATCTTTATAATCTCTATAAGTAACTTCTTACGTGGTTATTTGTAAGCTCTAAGCAAAGTGTGTTGATACAGAGGCACATTTGCAATGGAGGTGCCCTCTACAACTGTAATTCTCCCTGAGACCTGCTAGGAGAAGTTTGGCAGGATAAGAATACTGAACTCTCAATAAGAAAAGCAGCGAGAGGCTAAATTTCACAGAAGAAATTTGTGGCTTTAAAGATAAATAAAATCTTAACAAGTTAGTCAACATTTAAGTGGGTGGATGGTCAGTCAAATAGCAAGAAAGAAAACAGGAAGCACTATGAGGAGTATTTAATTTGGGTCAGAAATTTTTTTCTGAATACAAACAATAATCCAAATTCTCTCTCTCCACCTTCCCCCTTCTTAATTACACATATAAAATATCAATAAGTAAACAATCTTGCCAGTATTAATTTAATTATCTAATATTTACTATTAAAGTAACTAGAAAGCAAGAATAAGGCAGGCTACTCTTTGGCATGAGACATATAGAAGGGTGTACATGTCAATGAATTACAGAATATTACAGAATGAATATGAGAAAGGATATTTAAAAATAAAAAAAATTAAAATAAATAAAAAAATTCCCTGTCTATTCTGATCATGTTTTTCCTCTTATTACAAATATCTAAAATACTAAGTTAGTGCAAGATTAATCTTTATTCATCTTTATTGACATAAATGGTAGTATCCATACTATATTTTGAAAGGCTTTGCTTTGATTTGAAAACTTGTGCAGATGACAGTAATCACAGAATTTTCCTCTAAACACCCCAGTGCAGATTCCTCTGAAATTCTCAATCATTCACACATTGTCCTTGATAGTTGAAGTTAATTTCATTCCTTGTGAAATGGCTAAGCAACATGCAAACTTTACATAAGCTGAGAGTTCCATATTTAGAAAAACATAGCTAAAGAGAATGACATATTAATTTTGGTTGATAGGACACAATGTTGTACTAATGGCACATGTCTCAGGTTAAGGGATTTCTGAAGCTGGTACCCATGAAATTTCTATTTTTGCAAACATAAACCAAGACATTTCAAAAGCTTAGTGATTACACTGACATTTCAAATGTATTTTAATAAATAAAGACCTGAAGATCTGAGAGTAAAGCAGTTCTGCTGGTCAGTCTTACAGACCAGATTATGGTAACACACACTTTTAATCTCAGTAGGCATAAAGATACACACCTTTACACCCAGTAGTCACACTAGTTGTCATAGAAACTGGGTAGTACATGCCTTTAATGACAATGAATCATACAGAAGAATTCAGTCCTACAGAAGAATATAAGATGGGGGAAGACAGGTCTCAGACGCAGTCTCCTTCTGAAATTCCAGGAGGCAGGATCACCATTTCGGACTGAAGGCAAGGTAACAGCCAGTGGTTGGCTGTTTTACTTTTTGGATCTTCAGGTTGAACCCCAATTTCTGACCCTGAGATTTTACTAACTGTGCTTCAAGTGATCAGAGAAACAAGACTGATTTATTTTGAATTTACCAAAATGCTATGGTTGTTTAGTCTTTTAAGAAATATTTTATTGAAAGGAGAGAAATTGGGGTATTCTTCAAATTCAAGTTATGCAGTATATTTTTGGAAAATCAGTACATAAAGGCTAATTTCCTTTCTATTGTGTGCCTTTCCTCATCTTTTCTGATTCTGCTAGACAGCTCTCAAATTGTGTTCTGTTAGATTCCCATCAATCTTTCATCAAAGGTTACAATGCTGTCCTGTTCTTTCTCTTTAGTATTGGTTGCCAAACTAAATAAATAAATAAAAGCTAAATATCCTGTGTTTTTTTCTTCTTCTTCAGAATCCTTCAGTTCCATCAGTGTATGAAGTTAGCCCATCTCTATAGGGTAAATGCATACTCATGCTCACTGCAGACCTCCATTTGAAGGACGTGTGTGGCAGTGGTGTAGTAGTGATACAGGAAAACTGACTTAAGCTAAGCTAATAAAATAGGGATTGAAATCCTTCTGGAGGGAGACTGTCAATAAACTACAAAGGCGTTTGCGTGGGTGCTAGCAAAAGTTCTTTTCCTTAGATCTGAGTAAGAGAGTGTACACTGTTCAATATTTCAAGAAAAAATACAACCATTTCATATTCTTTTTTCTTTTGCTTTTAGAAATGTACATTTTTCTTTGGGGAGATTTTCACTCAATAGTATTTGATTATATTCTTCTACATCCATTGATTCCTCCCAGATTCCTCTCCACTTCTCTACACCTGTTCTTTCTTTCTTAGGAAAACAAGAAGATAGATTGACCTCTACAGAATAAGTACAAGGTAGTAGAAGGGGTGTAGTTACAGACTGCATGTGAAGAGGTCCTATAGTAAAGAAAGCAATCTGTAGTTTGAATATGTTTGAGGAATCAGAGCTGTATGGTAACAAAATACCACAATTAAATAGACACAAGTAAAGTTGACACAATTAAGGATAGAAGTTATTTTTTAATACATACATTCTTCTCATAATGCCTGGCTCACATTTTATTTGTGCAGTGCTGAATCTATTTTTAAGAATCTACTTTGGGTCAGACTATGCAGAAAAGCTAACACGCAGTTATGATGAGTAACTACAGTTGCTACCTTTATAAGAGGCAGAATGAATCTATTTTATGGAGCCTGAAGCTCTGGTGTTCAAGGTGAAAGGCAATGACAGACATGACACCCAAGTTATTGCTTCTTCTCATGCCTGTGGTTTCTTAGATAGCTCAGGAACATTTCAAAATGTATTACTGTTTGAAAGAAAAGAACAATTCTGGCTTTCCTATCAAAAATGAAGAAAGCTTAATATTAAAAAAAAAAAAAACACTTCTCTGGACAAGCTGTTGATACAAAATACCATAGCATCATGCTTGATAGTTCAATTTAAATATTAATGAAAACCTTCAGCTCTTTCTGAAACAGTTAATTTGGAATTCCAATGCGCATTAACATCCTCCTGCAAAGGGTAGGAAGGGAACTGGGAAACTGTATTTTAGCAGATTTCTGAATTGGAATTCTAGCAGACACATTGTTTGCTGACAGAACATTGCAGGTGTTATCTGTCTGTTTTGTCTTTCACATGGAAAACAGGTATATACTGAGAATCACTTGAAGTGTGTGTGTTGTGTGTCAGTGTGTGAGTGCACGCCCCCCCCCAAGTTGATGTGCGTACAAGACTCACACTAAAAAAACAAGTAGATATTGTTAAGTCTATTGTGAGCATGCAAGGTGCTAAAGAAAAAGAAAATGGAGAAAGTGAATGAGAAAAATGAAGCTTGTATCTCATTCCACAAGCACAGTTTTAAGCATGACAAATGGTCAGTGAGTTGGCTCAGAAGATAACGGCAATCACCATCAAGCCGTACAACTTGAATGGCCCGACAGGATCCACATGGTAGGAGGAGAGAAATAGCTCCTTCAAGTTCTCCTCCATACTTCCACATGCTTGCTGTAGCATGTGTATCACAGCTCTAAAGAAATACACATGCAATTTTTAAAAAAATGAAGAAAAAAATATGCATGGGTTTAAATTTACCTTGAACTTCTTCATTTAGATTTTTTTATTGAGAAATAGTATGGCAACGGTATAATAAGAAAGTAAACAGTCACAAATGTCTGTTAGCATTTGTGAAATATGTAGGAAACATTGGCAAATGACTATCTGGGTCCCCGCGGATGCAAGCATAGCAGCCTTCTGCTTTTCAATCTTTTTAGAAACGCCCTCAAGAAAACCTTCTTAGGTTTGGCTCATTGTGTTGTATGAAGAGTGATTGATCTTGTCAGAGAAAGTCAACCACTCTTAGACCCTCGCAAAGCGAATAGCATGGCCAATATCTCACTCAAGTTCTCTTCCGCTGCTGCTTCAGCTGTCAAAGTCACTGGTGCAGCACAGCATTCAAGGTAATTTCCATTTAGTGATGAAAGCTGTTTTCTTCAATTTCTTGGTTTCTTGGTCTTTGCACTTGCCCCCTATCCATCTAAGACCATGCCTGTGTCACTGGCACTTCTACATTTGCCTCACATTGCTGATTCTTCCCCACTAGCTTGACATGCCTAGAGCCCCGGTGCTGCTGATGCATAAGCCAGCCAGGGCTTAGTTGTTTGGTGACATTAGAGATCAAAGCACAGCCCACAGGCATCTGACAATGTGCAGGAACTCTCCACTCCAGCAATTATTCAATTTGATTACACACGATGATAAGCTATTAAGAGGCACTCATGCACGGCCGTTTATTTACCAACAATGAAATCTCTGGTTTACTTCCTCTGTAGGAAACTACTTGTGGTGAAGTAAACAAAAGGAAAGGGTAGTCACCTCTAGTGGGGACAGTGCTAGAGGCTACTAAGTTATAAGGTTCCTGAACCAAAATACTGTTGAGAGGTCCCTCACACTAATTTCCAAAGGAACATGTAGGTCAAATGGTTGAAGTAGAAATTGTGTGCGTGTGTGTGTGTTCATAATTTACATTTAAGAAATCCCTATTCCTGTTCCTAATCCTTTAGGAAAATGTTCTCCAAAGCCAGAGGGGAAATTTTTACATGAACATTCATACCTGGTAAACAGAATGTAGACTAAGAGCTAAGAGTTTAAAGAACACTTGCCTGCACAAAAACCTTTCTCCACAGTGAGTACTTAATCATTCTCCAAAGCTTCAGGTCTCCGTCAGTATTTTACACTCTGCTGCTCCTATTAATTTGATCAGGAGTATGTATTTTTTTTTATGAATAGGACAGATACTGTTCAGGATTGAGCTTGTTTTTTTTTTTTTTCTTTCTTCCTTGTTTTTCTCTTTGTATTGCCTTCTCACTCTAAAGAGGTGCCAGTGGAGACTTATCTGGTGAATGCAGATAAGTATCAGCTGAGTGCAAGCCTAGTTCCAGTCTTACATTTAAGTTAGCAGTTGTAAAAACAAGCAGAACCTTTAAGCTCCAAAGAGAAAGGTATTTGTAGCAAGACACTGCTGCTTCTCTCAAATGCAGTCATCTTAAAAATCCCCAACAGCCTCTAAGAGACTGCCATAGAATCCTTCATGGTTTTTCCTGTTTTCAGGGTCCCCTAACCTGTAACCCCTAAAAGACATTTAGTAATCGAGATGAGGAAAATAAAATCAGATAGTTTCCTTCCTTTCCTTATTTCTATTGTTCCCTCTTTCCTCCCTCTCTCTTCCCTGTCTGGATCTCTTGTCTAATCTGTCTGCCTGCCTTCTTTCATTTCTTGTTTGTCTGTCTGACTGCCTTCCTTCCTTCTTTCCTTCCTTCTTTCCTTCCTTCCTTCCTTCCTTCCTTCCTTCCTTCCTTCCTTCCTTCCTTCCTTCCTTCCTTCCTTCCTTATTTTTCTGTCTGTCTCCCTGCATGCCTGTTTTTCTTTTAAAAGGCATTATTTTTGGAAAATGTATTCAGAGGAACTTTGTATCCCATAATTCGTGTGTGTATCATTCTAGAAGAGTGGTTCTAAAGCCACCAGAACCAGGGTAAAATATTCATTTCCTTTACAATATTAAGCTTAATTCTGTTCTTTTGTGTCTAGAATTCCTAAGCTGTCTCAGGTTTTATGTGGATGCAGTTGTCCACGTTGGTGCCGATTGTTGACTGGGATTTATGTCCTACCTGGTCCTGCAGCCATTCAGTCCTAAAGTAAACACACAGACGTCTACATTAATCATAAATTGTTTGGTCTATTAGCTCAGGCTTCTTATTAACTCTTATAACTTATATTAGTCCATAATTCTTGTCTGTGATAGCCATGTGGCTTGGTACCTTTATCAGTGTGGCATTCTTATCTTGTTTCCTCTGTGGCTGGGTCATGACTGCAAATATACATGTATATACAGATACTTACATGTATGCAAAAACAATTGATTATAAAAGAGGCCAGAAATTTGAGGGAGAGAAGGCAGGGTATTTGGGAGAGACCAGGAGGAGGAAAAGAAGGGTAGAAGTGCTGGAATTAAAAAGCAAACTCCAAAAGTTTCTTTTTGAAAGCAAATAAAAAAGGGCAGTTCCTAATGGTATTTATATCCTGCTGTTACAGTAAGTCTTTATTAATGCTCATCTATGGTTAAAAAGCCACACCATGATAAATATGATGACTATGAATTAAAGATAATGCTACTGAAACTTTAGAAATGTGTTTTCTAATGTATCCTTTGGTCATTTCTGATAAAATGATTTTTCAATAAAAGGATTCCATGGTGACTGCCATACTGATTTTAAAATTCACCTTACATAAAGTTCCTGGTTTGAAGCCCTATTTTTTTCTATTGATAGTGTTCCTGTCAATCTGGCTTATAAGGTGTCCCTATACTTTAAGGAGACCTATGTCCTTTTGATCTGTTGTAGAAAGTCATTATCTCCCTATGCAGTTTAAACCTCTTCCTCAGGGGTTCCTAATAATGTTTTTCTTCAGTTCTTGGATTTCTGTCCCATAAATATTTTTTCCCAAACTGCATCTCCACCTAGACTATTAGCTACAACGAGGTCAGGAATCACACCTCCATTGCTACAGAATCTCAGATTTACATTTCACATATTACACAAATGATTCAAAAGGACTCAGGCAAAATCATCGGATAGCTCTTTTAAATGTATAGAGTTGAAAAAGAGTAGTCATTGCACCTTTTCTTGTGTAATGTATTTTGTTGGTTTGCATATTTGTTTGTCTGCTTTGTTTGTGGGGAGTGGTTTCCCAAAAGGTCTAAAATAAATTACAAGCTCCTGAAAGGTAAAAGAAATGCCTAATTTGTATATTCTCGGATTCCCATAATGTAGGAAAGTGCTCTCTGCACGGACGTCCTGGGAATCCTGAATGAGTCAATCATCTTGAAACATGTTATGATGTCAGCTGAAAATAGCATATACTTGCCAGACACAACAGTGAGAATGGAAGAGGATGCTCCCTTAAACCAAATCCACTATCTGGTGTTGGAAAGATACCCAAGATTTTAAAACATGCTGCTAATATACTTCAGCTACAATCAAAAATAAATATGCTAACCCAAGCCAAGACATAATGTTTGCTTTCTCTTTCTTGTTTTTACTTATTTGCTTCCTTACTTTTTCAGTGACGATGTATTATTTATATGACACTGTTCTAGTTTACTTTCTATTGCTGTGAAAAACATTAGAACTAAAAATAACTTGGGGATGAAAGGGTTTATTTCACATTAAACTTTACAGTTTACCATCAAGGAAGGCTAAAACAGAAACTCAGGGCAGAATCTGGAGCTGAAACTGAAACAGAGACCATGGAGGAATGTCTATTGACACGCTTGCTGGCTTCCATTGAGTACTCAGTACCAACTGCCAAGGGCAATCAACACTGCCTACCATGGCTTACGTTTGAGGCATCAATTAGTAGGCAAGAAAAGATTCCACAGATGTGCCCACAGCTAATTTGATTGACAAAATTTCTGAATTGAGATTTCATCTTCCCATATGTCTTAGATTGCAATACCTTATCAAATAATATCCAGCACAGATACTTAATATATTTACAACACTTATTCTAAGAGCTTGGAAATAGAGTTGAAAACAAGCCTTAAGGAGATGATTGCTTAAACACTGTCAAAATATGACCATTAAATTCACTGATGACTAATGACAAAGTGAATGGACTACATTATGGATGCAGAGGGTCACGAGAGCATATGGGGGTATATCAATGCAGCTATCCTAAAGGAAATCTATCTGAAGTTGAAACCAGGCAGCAGGAGAGTTTGTCAGCAAGAAAGAGAGGAGTAATGAACATTTCCATACATGGAATGAGGAGATAATATGTGTTACTTAGAGCAAAGGCAAACGTGAATTATGACAGTGGAGGTCTCAGAAGCCATTCACTCAAAATTAGGTAAGATTAAAGGGAAATTAAAGAGGTTCACAAAGCTTTCTTTTGTGTTGTTTAGAATTCTGAAACTAATTTAACAATGTAACACAATTCAAAAAATTAACCCTAAACAATAAAAACTTATTGTAATTCTTTATGCAGACTGCACACCTTCTTACTCGTGGAGCTTAGTGGTAAACGTGGGTATTGAATGAGCAGAGGTTTGCCAATGCAGTGAAACATTGAGGAGACAAATCTCTTCCTGAACAGTCACTTCTTCCTCTGTAGTCAATATTGTTTTCAAAACAATGTCTTAGGCTTTCTTTTATTCAAAAATCATTAGCTCAATATACTGTCATAGTTATGATAGGATCTATTTCAGGGGTCCTTATTGGAAATGGAAGCATCTCCTCTAGAAGACAGGTGATCTAATAATAGTTGCCTTGAAATAAAATTGCATCGTGGAGTATAGGAGACAGAAATCCATAAAAATTTGTAGTGTTCTACTTTTTCATAGTTCATCAATCTTCAGACTGAAGACCCAGAGGACTAGTGAGAACCCCTTGTCTTCATGCTTAGTACAAGGAATCATGAGCAATAGATACAAGTTCAACTGAGCAGCAAGGACACGGTCTAGTACTTATGCTCTGAGGTAGGGCACTGGGCACGGTCCCCTGTCTAGGTTCTTCTTGGCCTCCATGTTCACCCTTTTTTCCTCAAGGATGTAGGGGAGACTCTGGAAAGGGCATCTCCTGTTCTATACCTGAACAAGGTAAGGCAGAGTATTTGTGCATAGCTCACTATGCACAGAAAGGTGTATGTGTACTATTGTTTTCAAGTTTTATGGCTTCCTGTGGCTAAAAAGGAGTTCTAATTTTCTATAACACCCCTTTTGGGGTGGGTTATTCTACTTTCTATAACTTGATTCAAAAATGGAATAAGGTCTGGGAGAGAGGAGAGCAAGTGAAGGTCAGAAGGAAGCTGCTGGGAGAGGAATCTGAGCGCTGTGCTTTGTGCTCTCATTTTCTAAGCCTCCATACCCTGCAGTTCGATTCAGTAAACAGAAATTTCTGTCACTGTTTTTGCCATACATAGGGGACGAGCTGTTGTTTTTTGCTATGGTGAAATGCAAAGCCTTTGTGCATTAACAGCATTTGAAGTAAGATATATCTCCATGGCAACCATAACTCCCATCTTCAGCCAGGAAAACGGATGTTCTGTGATGTACAGAATATTATTTAGATGCTGCTTCTCGTAGTTTTGGGGCCCTGGTTGCAGAGACAGAATAGGAGTGAGTAAAATGTCATTATGCACTGTTTATCACACTGCTGTGTGGGCTAGTAGACAGCATCGCTACACAGCTCATTTCCTTTATTTTATCCTGCCATTATTCAGAAATGATTATCAGTCTGGAAAGCATGGTTTGACATTGTGAGGAAGGAGTTTGCTTCTAGCGTTGAAAATTTTTTCCTCATTATTTGAACTCTATATAATCCCGAATTGATTATCAATAATTCTGTAAAATCTATAAACATTACTATGTATTTTATATTCCATATTATTTCTAAAAGGCCTCATGTAAAATACAATACAAATTTTTCATTTTTATTTTTATATTCTCTCACAAGTAATAAGCTATGGGAGGCCAAAAAAGATCACGAAGTATATTTGTGACTTTTTTCTAGTTACATTAATGTATTCAAAGTACAGATTTAGTAAACCAGGGGACACTCAAAAGAATATTTATAAGGATATTGTGGGTATCATATGGGAAAGAGAAATTAGGAGCACATATACTAATTATAAGCTTTCTGAAGACATTTACTTTTCCCACAAACTTTGTCAAATGAAAACAAGAAATTTGTTAAAAAGAAAAAAATTTCATTTGCTGTTAGTAATATTCATTTATCAAGACACAACAAAAAATTTTTAAGACTCTATTTTGTAAATGACAGTAAATGTGGATAACTTTTCTATCCACCATTTAAACACATCCAGTTCTTAATAATTTTGTTCATTTGTACGTTTTGCTTCATCTTACACATAGGCATAAAATATCAACATTATCAATTTTGTGTTTTCTAAAGACCTTTCTTGAAGAGGGATAAAATGATGTTGAGAATAACTGGACTCTGAGAGAAAGGAGGAAGAGAACTCACAGATATTTTCATGACTGGGAAGCTCCCCTTTTTATTTACATTCCGTTTGCACTTGACTCCTCATTAGCATACGCCTTTATGTCTTTATTCATCCTTTCATTAGCAGCGGATCATAGCAACCCACAAAGAGACAGACAGACATTGTAAGCTCTCTTGCACAATAGGTTGGAGGACAGAGTTTTCTTGTTTATACAACTTCAGGCTTTTTTTTTTGATATCGCTGAGGGGTGATAGAGACCCTCACAGACAGCAAGCATGAATTGATGATGTTGGGTTGATGAATAGGCCATTCATCTAGAGCTTCCTTTTGATGGGCAAACAGTCTTAGACCTGTGTATGAACTACTCTCCAGGCAGCTGGGGGATAGGTCAAGTCAATGCCACCCTTCTCCTGAAAGTCGTTTCTGTTCTAGGCATTGGAGTCTTTCAGAGCATTGAGAAGTAGCCACCGATGACGCAGCCCCAAACACAGGTGCTGGGTGGATTCAGTCCTGGACCTGGGCTCACAGCCTACTCAGATCATCAAGGAGATGTTAAAAAAGTCCAATCCCAAATGAAAAGCAAAGCAAGTGTTCTCTTTCTTTCGGTTGGTTTTCCATTAATCTCTTAAAGCATGAGTTCTCTGTTCTCTTATATTTAATATTCAACCTGCCTTACATTCTGGTTACTTACTATTACTTCTCTGTCATCTACTAAACTAACCTTTCAAAGTTTTACTCTCCTCATCCATACAATTGAGGTCAGAAAAAACCCATGGCGATTTTTCCAGGATCAAATATTTAGATATTTACAAAATCACCAGACACAAACACACAGTCTTCAAAAGACAAATTGGAGATTCTGCACAGCTGAACGTTTGTTTTTCATCTTTAATTTCTTTTTATAGATAAATTATTAAAATTAAAATTGTAAAAGCTTACCTACTCTGACAATATGAAAAAGCATAATTTTATTGAAGGGATTTAGAGAAAAACATTAATAGCATTGCCCGGAGTTTCTGAATTCTCCTCTGCGACACCATTTTAGGGATGCACACGTGAAAGGCATCGGCATAGGCACCCAGCCGGCGGCGATCAGGCCTTTCTCAATGTTGTGGGGCTGAATTAGACTCTTCTGCTTCCCTCTGAGTTGAGGAAAAATTCTCACTGCAAAGTGAATCACATTTTCAGGTCCCTTTTAGTGACAGATAATCATTTAAAGGTTGGAAGCAAGTCTTGGTTTTGTGGGAACTCGCAGTCTGTTTTAGAAGTCACAGGGGAAAAAACCCTAAAACTGTTTCAGCAAAAGTTGGAACGCACTCATTCATCTTTAAGGGTTAGTCTTCATTTTTATTTTGAGTTGTTATTATTACTAATAGTAGATATTATTCTGATACAATAAAATGCATATAACATCATGCAATCCATGGCCTGAGGTCTCTATTTCAAAACATTATTTGAGTAAAACTACAGCCAACTCTTTCACAGAAAAGGAGGGTTCTTCCTTTAGATACTAAGTTAGATATTTGTTAAATTCAACTACATAAGAAAACCAGAAAGAAATTTAATTTTCTTTCAGAGATGCCTAGAAACTTCTAAAGCAAGCAAACTTTTACTGTAAACTATAAACTGTCAAGATGGTTTGTTTACTCTACATAATGATATTTGGCATATTTTGATGATAGACTGATACTCAGAGTATGGTAAATAGATGTGGGAAAGAGCTGTAGAACAAACCTGCTCTACATATCTTAGTGCCTATACCTTGAAACTATTCATGAGTCAAGTTTGCTATTTTCTTTTTGTCAAAAGGCTGGAAACCTTTGGTACAAATAGTACTTAGGTGACATTTAGCACTGATTATAGTCAGGACACAATAAACCTCTAAGGAAACGCCGCTGTACTTTTGTGAGCATTGTAATGAAAAGTGCCCTTTAATTATTTTCCAAGAACATATCATTGTTTTCTCTTTCACTTGCAATGCTCTCAAGTCTTAGTGTTGAGTAGGCTATGCTTTTGGCAGATAATTTAATATTCAATCTAAAATGAGTTTGACGCTTGACTTATGGTGGTATCTCCTTATAATATTTAACTGCTTCAATGGCTCTATCACACAAATAAATGTGTAAGCAAGAAAATGAAACATCCTGAAAATAGATTTTAGGGATTACTGCTTCAAAGAACTGGCTATCATGTCACAGGCCAGTATTTGCTAGATACTCACTAATGAATACGTTTCCTATCTCAGTAACTTCGGTTCTTTATTGGAGAAAAATTTACCACCAAGTCTTAAAAGCTGTTCAGCATTCTGTTATGCATTGAAGCAGTAATCCATCATTTTCGGGGTAGAAAACTGATTAAAACTTCAGTAACTATTTTCGGGGAAATGTGCACACACCCACCTACCCCCTCACACACAAAGACACAATTTTAATAGGATTCAGATAGATTCAAACCAAACTATAAATGATTGAACTTTTTGGAAAGAATGTCACTTGAAGGTGTGCCTTTTACCTGAAGTATTTATAAAAAAAATTAAGAAATCAGGAAAGGTTATAGAACAAACCTTAGCCTGCTAATATTATTGAAAATTATTCTATATTCCTACAAATTTTTCTATCCCTTGATCCCGAATGATCATCTCTAAGAATTTGTCTTAGTAGATCAAGAACAAAACACAAAATAAACTTTAAAGTGACACTCTTGCTTTACTGCTAGTACTACCAGGAAAATCAATGCCACACAAATGTGATCAGATCAACGGTAAATTAAATACAATACACTGCATAACGGGACATTAAAGAGACATCTACCCAACATTTTGAAGAGGGTCTAAGTCACAAAATATTGTGCTACTTAGCAAGACTCTGAAGTTACTAGTAATATTGAAAAACATTATTTGCTCAATGGTATTTACTCACTAGTAACATACATAAGTGTATGTGTCTCTAGTTAGATTTATGTATATATATGGGTGTGTTCATGAAAGAGGCATATATCATTTTTTAAATAAATGTTTTTCAAAAGTTGTAAATAATAAGTAACAACATTGTCATAATATCTGTAAAACAGAAAAAAATATCCATTTTGAGGTTTTATTTCTAAGGGTAGAAGCTTTACAAAATACTCACACAGGAGTAATTTGATCATGATTTTGTATTGTATTGTTATTAGGTGTTACAAATACATATTAAAATTCTAAACTCAAACTACTGATTAAAATGAAAACCAGTATAATCACGGGTAAAAACGATGATGACTTTCGCATTGAATTACTAAAATTGAGGACAAAGAAAGGGACTCCCCGAAAGGGAGCTAACATGTGTTGGTGTTGTCAAGTGGTCTTGTGAAATGGTGCAGACTGCGGTGAGCAGAATTTAAAGCAGAGAGCAGGACTCTGACCTGAGCCTGAGAGAAACACTCAACTAAAAATGGAATGGGATAAAACAGTGGATCAATGAGCACGAGTTGGGGACATTAGTCATCCTCATTGTCAAGGAAGACCCCTAACAAGAAGAAGAGTGTTTTAATAGGATACTTGCCAGCTTCAGATGGGGAAAAAGACACCTTGGAATTGTGGCACATGCCTATAATGCCATAATTGGGGAGGTGGATATACGGGGGAAGCTAGTACAAAATCACCCCAATGAGTTCAAGGTCTGCTTGAACTACATTAAATCTTGCCAAAATGCAAATTGAATAATTCAAGAAAAGAAAAAAAAACTGTGCAAATGTTTAAAGTAGAGTATCGACATAGGAATGATCATAGGAGAGGTTGTGTCTTCCTCAGAAATCACTGAGTTGGGTTTTAAAAATTTTTCAGTTTTTTTTCAACATGAACAAACTCTGAATGCTTGAAATTATTTTTTTCCTGATAGTTTCTATGCACAATTACAACCTCATATAAATTATATAATGCATTCTCTTTAATATTTTTCCTTTTTTATTTTCAAGATCATAATATAATCACATTTCTCCCTTCCTTTTCTTTCCTACTATCACATAAACCCAGTCCCACTCTCCTTCAAATTTATTATATTTTATCATTAATTGTATTACATGCATGTATTTGATATGCAAATAATTAGCTTAGATAATAATTTCACTTTTGTACATAAAATTGTTAAATGCAGCATTATAAGTTCCAGACATATAGTGTTGAGGAGAAAATGAAGTGTAGTAATAACATGTTGTAAAAAATCTCAGATGTTTCTCTCTTTATATTTATTTATTTATGTATACAGTGTTCCATTTGCATGCATGGCTTTATGCCAGAAGAAAGTCTCAGCTCTCATTATAGATGATTGTAAATCACCATGTGGTTGCTGGGAATTGAACTCAGAACCTCTGGAAGAGTAGGCAGTGTTTTTAACCTCTGAGCCATCTCTTTAGGCCCCTATCATTAATGTTTTAACATAATTTTTGTTGATTCTTTAGGAATTTCACATCATGTACCTCAGTCCCACTCATTTCCCAGTTCTTCCATATCTGCCCTTTACCTTTGTGCTGCTTTACCAAAACTTAAAGAAAGAAATAATAAAAATAAAAAACACAAAATAAAAATACAAACAAGAATATTAATTAAAAACAAACAAAAAATCACCCTTCACCAGACCTGGGATAACAGACCCCTTGGCCCAGACAGGGGAGAGCTGGTCCTGCCCCTAATAAGAGAGTTCACTCCCCATGCTTGAGAAAGCTGGACCCACACCTCGTGGGGGGTTTGGGAGGGCTGGCTCTGAATCTCACCTGAAGGCTGGTCAGACCAGCTGAGCCACCACCAGACACACATCCTGGGCCTTGAGTTGGGACTCCTAAGTGTCTACCCTACCTCTGGCTCTTAAGTGCTTCAGTCCTTCTTTTTTGATGCTTCCCAAGCCCTGTGTCTGCAGGCTGTCTTGTAGATATATCAATAGAGGCAGCACACAATACTTTCATTTGTTCTCTGAATTTTGGCCAGCTATGGGTTTCTGTGACAGTCTCCACCTTCTGTAAAAAGAAACTTACTTAAAGATGGGCGAGAGGTACACTAATCTATATATATATAAGGATAGGTATTTAGAATGCAGTTCGAAATTATACTGGTTATGCTGGCTAATTTTATGTTAACTTAACACAAGTTAGAATCATCAGAGAGGAGAGAGCACCATCTGACCAGACCATCAGGGTCCATGGTACAGTGTTGTATAGGAAATAAGACTGAGCAAGCTATGGAGAGCAAGTCAGAAAGCAGCACCCTCAACGGCCACTTCGTCAGATCCCACCTCCATGTTTTTGCTTTCTTTAATGTCTTGTCTGGACTCCCTTCAGTGATGGGCTAGGATGTGGAAAGATAAGCAAAACAAACCCTTCCTTCAACAACTTGATTTTGATCATGCTGTTTCTCACAGAAATAGTAACCACGACTACAATATTTGTTTAGGAAAGTACGAATCGTAGGCGCTCCTCAAAGTTCCTTGAATTCATCAGCCATAAATAGCTGGTTCATCATTTAGTACCAGGAATTATTTCCTTCCTGTCATGTAGGTCTTAAGTTCTATGAGACAGTTGTTGGTTCATGCTAAGATGTAAGTGCCATTATTGTACCCTTGCTTATATCTTGCAACTCTGCTCATTGTCGTGCTACATAGGCTGTATCTTCCTTATTAGGATTGCTGTTTCCTTTTTTAACACCCTTGGTCTTTCCATAATACCTTCAGATACCATGATAGCTAGTCCTTGGGGAGGAGGCTTCCATGTCAATTCCAGCTTGATTCCTCCAGGTTTTGTATGTAAAGTAAGTGGTCTTTTAAGCGATAAGAGCTTGCCCTCACATTTTTGGAGGGAGGGGACAAGCACTAGGTGAAGGTATAGTAGGACACTGGTGTCATGATAGGCGAAATGGAAAAATTAGGAGGTATTAAAAACAAATTGCAAATTTATACATAATAGTTTCACAAGTGTATGAGACACAGTGTGATATTTTGATGAATGTACATTCTCCCAGTAGGGAACAAATGAGAGAAGTTGCTAAATCTATGACAATAAGCACTGAAGACTCTTGAGAGTTTGAAACACACTGTCAGTTATCATTGACTGTGGTCAGCTGGCCCTGCCATGAGGTACTGGAGTCTTTCTTCCTGCTAAGTAACACTGTATCCAACTAACTGACCACTGGCTCTTCCCTCACTGTCCATTGCCTTCAGTAAGCAGGTTTTATTCCTGAAGCAGTATTCTATGAGGAAGACTTCTGATTTCTAGGCTGAAAACCCCCATCTCCTCTTGCCGACTGTTGTCAAGTAATTTACCATTCCACATTATAATCTTTTGTGCAGAATGTGTTTTGAATCACATAATACATAGTGTCTAGCATCTGGTTATTGCTTAATAATCGCTGAATGAATTAGTGAGTAATTGAATGAGTCTTTCATGCGTTTATGAGCTCTGACATTCTGTTTAGAGTGTTTGGGTAGAAGAGTTTCTATAAAGCTGACATGACTCAGAAGTACAGTGTGCACTTTTTATTGCTTAACCAGTTTTTTTCTGGAATTTTTTTTCCACCATAAAATTGTTCCACAATCTAGGTGTTTTTATTTAAAGCTATAACTTAAAAAAGATGAAACAAGAAATACTTTGTAGTATCTCATCTCTCTTACTCCTTCTTTCCCAAACTGCATCATTTCCCTTCATCCATTAAGATGAACAGATGGACTGCTCGATGTCTTTGCAAATCTCCTTGCTGAACATTCTTACAGACTAAGCAGCAACTGAAGATAAAATCTCACAGTGGTTTTATTGCTCTTCTGTCATGACCAACAATATAGTTATTGCATGTGTGCATGGGTGCATCTAGAACATGTGCTTCCATTTTCTTTTACCTTCATAAGAATTTGTAACAGAGATTTCTTATTTCCCACTTTTTTCTTGTTGTCTTCTTCATCTAGCAACAATTCTTTTAGGAGCAGAATTTCAAATTTTATCTGTAGCATACCTCGTTACAGAGAAGCAATTCCCCTGGGAAGCTCCAGGAGCAACGAAGCAGTCGTTGACTGTTGTTTGCTCTCTTATTTCTCCAGGTATCTCTGAGATGAACCATAGAACATAGTGGCAAAGCAAGGGAGCTGAAATGTTCCCTTTTCCATAAGAAGGCTGCCAGTTAATTTAGAAGCTGTCCTGTAACTGCTTGATCTTCATAGGTACATCCAATTTATTAATGCTAATGTTGAAAATTATGACTTTAAAGTAGTTGGCACAATGTTAACATGACATCTCAGTGTTGATTACCTTCTAAATTATATTATAAGGATGAACAAGGGTATAAAGCTAGAAATGGGACTATGAGGGGACTTACCACTTGGAGCATCATAGGAATGTGATCTAAGGAGGCGAACCATGGATTGGGATTCTGAATTGTTGCCAGAACAATAAAAACCAGAAAGTGTCTGCTGCTGACAGCTGTGCAGCTTGATTGAAAATGGAGTAGGATTCTCCATCTAGTTCACATAATACATGTGTCCGCATGTTAAAAATGTAAGGTAATTGGCACTAATTAAGACCAGAATCGGCAGCTTCAGCAAAAGACCAGACACTGAGTGGAAAGAAACACATTCCTGGCTACTCAGTCCTGGAGTTCCTGTAGGTCACTGCTGAACTGTTAGCAAAGTGAAGTGATTCTTTGTTTCCGGTTATATAGAAAAATAAACTCAAATGTCTAGTACTAGAGACAATAAATAATTGTAGGCTATTGATACTTGTACTGTGTGTTTATCTCTGGTGCACACTTAAACATTTCAGCTTCAGGATTATCCTTGAAAATGTTTGGATGCAAATATGATGTAGCCTATTTGTCCATTAGGAGGCAAAATTAATTCCGTACACTCCACATAGTTAAATCCTTAAACGTAATTATTATTATTGAACGTGTTATGGACCTAAAACCAACTTATAAATAGAAGTGTGGTTGTTAGGATGCTTTGCAGATCCTTGGTTACGGCTTTTGTGTTTCCATATAATATATGTATATTTGGCATCTGGCTAACCATGGATTTTATTTCATTTGTACAGAAAAAAGTTGAAAGTTCAAGCTCCTGTCTTGGGCTTCCATCCAGAATCTCAGTTTTATTATTTTCAATGACAGTTAGACTCTAAGCATTCCCCTCGCTTCCCTTAGCAGCTGAGTGTGTGTCTGTGGAGCCCATCCATATGGCAAAGATTCATAGCATAAAATGGCTTTTCAGTAACTGTGTTTGAAAACTATTTAGTCTTACAGGTGCCTACAGATGGGTGCCTTAAAGTACATGTCCACCTTTAGGATACAGGAATGAATGTTCTGGACTAGGGAACTTAATCATATAAGGGCTGCAATTTTGTTGGGAATAATATAGCAAAGCAATATTGAAAGAGTTGTGGGGTTAATGAGCATGGATGCGATGTGTATGTTCAATTTTTTTTTTTTTTTTTGGCTAGGTGAATCAACAATTTCCAGAACTGGGGTTAGTGTGCCCCACACAGGTCTGCATCTGTATGCTGATGGTTTCATTAGTGGTCAGACCACTGTGCCTGGAGGAGAAAGGCACTCCATGGGCCATTTTATTCCCAAGTCTTTCCCTTGTTCAGAAAAGTTAATGTGTTCCATTTCTCCTTTTGAGTAAGTCTATTGCAAAAAGTGATCATTTGAGAAAGCAAAGAGTGAGGGCAGTGGGCTGCGAAGGCATGGGTTTGCTTCTGGCAAACACCTTCCAGACTAGGAACAAGGCCAACACTCCACTTTTTCTTTGCAGTTATCAGCGTTAGTGTTTCCTTGCTGGTTTGTCATTTGTTAAATGCTGAAAGAAAATTAGCTGTTCTGTTCAACAAGGCCTTCATCCATAAGACAAAGAAGCTGATTGCTCTATCTACCTGCGTTCCAGGGAGCCTCTCAAGTATGTTGGAATTCCCTGGAGAACTCAGGATTTGTAACTATGGAGAGTGAGTGCTCTCTTTTAGGAGAGAAAGGTAGGCACAATATTCCCCATATTAGCCAGTGACATCCTCAAATTTCATTAAGTTGGGCTATTTCAAGGATAACTTTGTTGGTGCTCAGTTCCTGGATTAAGTCAGTGGTTCTCTACCTGTGGGTCAACACCCTTCTGAGAGTCCAATATCCCTTTCACAGGTGTCTCATATCAAACACTCTGTGTATCTGATATTTACATAGCAACTCATAGCAGTAGCGAAATTACACTTAGGAAGTGGAAATGAAAACAATTTTATGGTTGGGGATCACCACAACATGAAGAACTGTCTTAAAGGGTCACGATATTGAGAAGGTTGAGAACCACCGTGTTAGGTGAACTGGCTTGGGTCAGTTTGTTTTGATGTAGCATAAAGGTGTTGGGTGATACTGACATGATAGGACTTTTGTTTTTAATAGAAATAGTCATATCTTATTCTAGCCTGATATCCTAGAGAAGAAATTGTAATAAGCCATTTTAAAGACATAACTAATAAAATATAAAATGTATAGATTTTTTGTGCAGTGAGATGAGTGTAATCTATATATCATAAACAAGATGTAGAAAATTCTATGACCCTAACAGATTTATTAGCACCCATTTTTCCTTAATCTTACTCGAACTCTGGCTATTGATTTACTTTTGTTCAATATATCATTTTTTTTCTTTGCACATAAATGAATCAGATGCACTCTGGTATATCTGTCTCTGTCATCAGCATAATTTGAAAGTTAATTATATTCATGTGTTTCAGGTGCTTGCTCTTATTAATTTATTAGTCATCTAGAAGTTGATGTTTGGGAAAAGCAGTTTCAAGATAGTATTTCCATGAATAAAGCAAATTTATTCAAAAATATAAATTTGTTTATTTACTTATAGTTTGACATACTATAGTTGATGCTGAACTTCTTCAGAAACTCTATAATGGTTAGTTTTGATTTTCAAATGCTATTGTATTTTATAAGTATGAGCATTTTGTCTCTATGTATACATGCACACCATGTTTATGGCTATGGATGATTGTAAGCACCATGTGTGTGCTGGGAATCAGGCATCATATGTATCCTAGTTCCTCTTCCAGAACAGCAAGTGCAGAGCGACCTCATCCACTTCCCTCAAACTGTTTGTTAACGTGACTTTAATATTTTTCATCCTTCCTAGAAAATTGTAACTATTCAGCTATTTGATATCCTAGCCAAAATTTAACATTGGCAATCTAAATTTAGCCTTTCTAACAATTTAAAGTAGTATTTCATAGAATTTAGCTTACTTTTTTGGAGGCAAATAATCTTTATTTGTATATAGTCATTGTTTACGTTAGCTTGAATCTCTTTTATAAAGTCTTGTCCAACTTCATGTTTTAAAACTATCTCTCTCTTTTTATTAAGCTACAATGCTTTCTGCTGTATTGATAAATTCAGAGGATAAATACTTCCTATCATTAAAAGTAATTTCTTTCCATCCATATGCTTAGAGGTATTTTAAGTAGGTGTGATAGGGTTTTTTTATTCATTTTTCAATTGAAAATGAATTTTGCATATACTATATTGTGATTACAGTTTCACTTATCTGTCTTCTCTGATCCAATCCCCTTTTCTGGCCCTCAGGTCTGCATCAGAACTGCTCCAGCCTTCCCTGTACCCCATTTCCACATTCTGAAGATAGATCTTTTCCCTTCATTTTTATGTATTTTAAGTAATATTTTAATTAATATTTTTAAACTTTTTTCTCATTTCACATACCAATTCCAGATCCTTTTCCCTCCCCTCCCTCCTCACCTTTCACTCACCCCACCTCCCATCCACTCCTCATAGAGGGTAAGGCATCCCATTGGGAGCCAGCAAAGTCTGGCACATCACTCTGAGCCAGGACCAAGGCCCTCCTCCCATATCTAGGCTGAGCAAACCAGCCTAAAGTTCATGGCCCTAGAGAAGCTAGGTAACCAGGAGAACACTAAGAGAGACATACTTGGATTCCCCTGGGAGGGGAAATAGACAAGATCTCCTGAGAAAATTGGGAGCATGGGTTGGTGGGAGAACAGAGGGTGGGAGGGAAGGGGGAGGGAAAAGGGGAGGGGGAGAGTGAGTGGGGAGAAGAACACCCGAATGGGGGAAGGACTGAAAGGGAGAGCAAGGAAAGAGATTGAGGGAGCCATTATGGGCTTGAGAGAAACTTGGTACTAGGGAAATTCTCAGGAATCCATAAGGATGACTCCAACTAAGACCCTAAGCACTAATGGAGAGGGTACCTCAATCGACCTTTTCTGGTAATCAGATGGATGACTATCTTAATTGTCATCATAATGCCTTCATCCAGCAATTGATGAAAGGTGCAGACATTTGCAGCTAGCACTTGGTTGAGATCCCAGAGTCCAATCAAAGAAAAGGAGGAACGATAATATGAGCAAAAAGTGTCAAGACCGTGATGAGGATACCCACAGAAACATCTAACCTGAGTTAGTGGGAGCTCACTGACTCTGGACTGGCAGCAGGAGAACCTGCATAGGCCCAAACTAGGCCCTTCGCATGTGGGTGACAGTCTTTCTACGCCTCCAGATCCAATCCTCCATTACATCCCCAGATCCTTAGTGGCACATGGGTTGTACTTTCCCTTTCTTCTCTGACCCCATCCCCAAAGAATCACAATGATCTCTTCCACCTCCCTTACTAATTTTTCCTTTAAACGTCTTTGTCGTTTGGAGATACATGGGGTCTTTTATCTATTTCCCCTTTCTGTACTGGGATTCACTTCATCTGACTAGAACCACTGCAGCCACTGTGAATGCTGCTACCACCTCTGCAAGTTCATATTATGTCAGGCCTGTAGTGTTCTCTAGATGTCGTTGATTCCTCCTGGTTCTTACCTTCCCTGTGCCTCTTTTCCTGTGTAGTGTCCTTAAGCCCTGGGAGGAGGAGTTTGATGTATGCATTGGTTAAGGATTGATTACTCCTCAATCTCTTACTTTCTGCACATTGTTCAGATGTGAGTCTCTGTATTTGTTCCTCTCTACTGCAAGAGGAAGCCTTTCTGGTAACAGCTGAGCAGAACCCTGATCGATGGGTATAGACGAAAGTAATTAGGAGTTATTTTATTGTTATGTTCAGTTTTCCCCTAGGTGCCGGGCCTGTCTAGCCTCAGGTTCCTGGCCACCCTAGCAGTGCCAGGCATGGTTCCAGCTCAGGGAGCGGGCCTTGAGTCTAATACTTCTACCTCCTAAGTGATCAGCATCACACAGTTTCTCTTATGATTTTGCATTTATAAACAGTCTTAATGATATTTAATTTTTTCTAGATTAAGTATAATTGCATCATTTCAACCATCTATTTTCTCCCACTGAAACCTCCCAAAAAGCCCTCAAATTCATGGCCTGTTTTTCATTAGTTGTTCTGCACACACACACACACCCAAATACAGAAATACAAACTGCTGATTTCACCAACTTTTCTGCTCCATGTTTTATACCTTCAACTTCTACATTTCAGTCTAGACTAGTTCAAGTAAATTTTTGTGTGTGATGTAAGGTAAGATTTGAATGATTTCTTGTCAATTTTTCCCAACATAAAATATTCAGTTTATTTGAGCATCATTTTTAAAAACTATTTTCTCCTTGTTTTATCTTAAAAAATTCTCAAAAATCATTTGAAAATATCATTGCTATTATATTTCATGAATCTTTAATTTCATCAATCTATTTTTTTAAAGTAGCATTCTTAACTATTGGACCTCATAATAATCTTAAAATAAAGTATCAATTATTTTACAATCCTTTTTTAACCATCACTTTAATTATTCTTATTCTTTTCAATTTTCTTCTACATCTTAGAGCTTATTAATTTTACTAAATTAAACTTTCATTATAATGTCTTAGCAATATTGATGTTTTGATTCAACAGCATTGATTTAGATAGCTGTTTTTCTTTTACTGAAAATTCATTTTTATTCATAGATTTAGAAACCTTCTGATTTATTTTAGTGCTTAGTTGATTGTTTTAGTTGATGTGCAATGAAGAACAGGCTGGATTTGAACTCATATAGACCTGCCTGATTTTGCCTCCTGAGTGCTAAGATTAAAGGTGTAGCCTAACTTATAATTTTTCTTTTCTCACTATGGAGCATAGGTTGGCTTTCAGTGTGCTGGGGTTTCAGGTGCATGTCATCATGCCTTGCCTCAAATGTTTAATTTCTTCTTAAAATGTTTTGCTCACAGAATTTTCAAGGAGTGAATCCTCTTAATATAAGGTTTCAAAATTATTCACATATAATTTAATATGATTCTTTTATTTTCCTTTAGGGTCTGTGAGCCCTACTGGAGCCGAAGGTTGCTAATTTTTTCTTCTTGCCTTCTTTCCTTCATTGTCGGCTCTTGATAAATCTAGACAGAGGTTTAACAATTTCATTATTGTTTTTAACAAGTTTTCATTGATTTTCTTATTTTCTGTTGTGTATTTGTGTTGGATTTTGTTCGATGTTGATGTTTTGTTTTCTCTTTCTCTTAAGCTTCCCAGTTGAAAACATCTAGAACATTGATCCCTGTGACTTATTTTTCAGCGTAAACATTTGAAATAAAAATGTGGTTTGGAGGCTGTAGCTCCCACACTTGGTAAATGGTGTCTGCCTATTGGGTTTAAGGCTGTAGGCTTGATCGCAAGCACCACAATTTTGTGTATATACTTACATATATATACATACATATGGTATATACTTATATATTGTCATATATTTTTTATGTATTTATGTTTTGTTATATGCCTACCTTGTTATAGATCTCTATAAATGTATATATTTATTTATTTATTTATTTATTTATTTATTTATTTATTAAAGATTTCTTTCTCCTCCCTGCCACCGCCTCCCATTTCCCTCCCCCTCCCCTAATCAATTCCCCCTCACTCATCAGCCCTAAGAGCAGTCAGGGTTCCCTGCCCTGTGGGAAGTCCAAGGACCTCCCACCTCCTTCCAGGTCTAGTAAGGTGAACATCCAAACAGCCTAGGCTCCCACACAGCTAGTACCTGCAGTAGGATCAAAACCCAGTGCCAATGTTCTTGACTTCTCAGCAGTCCTCATTGTCCGCTATGTTCAGCAAGTCCGGTTTTATCCCATGCTTTTTCAGACCCAGAGCCAGACCCAAAAAGAGGAACATGGGATGTACTCACTCATAATTGGTTTCTAGCCATTAATAAAGGATTTTGAGCCTATAATTCGTGATTCTAGAGAAGCTAAATAAGAAGGCGAACCCAAAGAAAAACATATAGGCATCCTCCTGGATATTAACCTTCATCAGGCGATGAAAGGAGACAGAGACAGAGTTCCACATTAGAACACCGGACTGAAACCCCAAGGTATATTTTTATTTAATACAAAATGTTGCAATTTCTTCATTTTAGGAAGCATGTCTTCTTGGAGTGGACATGTATTCTGGCAATCGGATGTTGAGTACTCTGTGTCAGATAGGTTCATTTATACTGCCATCACTACTTAGCTCTCCCAAGAGTGTTGACAGAGGTTTCTGTCCTGCCCAGCCCCTCAGCTGTTCACTCCCAAAGAAACACACAGAAGCCTACATTAATTTTAAATCGGTTGGCCTATTATCTCAGGCTTTCTTATTAACTAACTCTTACATCTTACATTAGTCCATAATTTTTGTCTGTGTTAGCCACATGGCTTGGTACCTTTATCAGTGAGGCATTCTCATCTTGCTTCCTCTGCGTTTCTGGGATGACTGCAGACTGAGCCTTTTCTCTTCCCAGAATTCTTCTGTTTTGATCACCCCACCTATACTTCCTGCCTGGTTACTGTCCAATCAGCATTATATTAAACCAATACAACTGACAAATCTTTACAGTGTATAAGACCATTGTCCCACAGCAATAATAAATATTTAACATTAGTTTACATTTAAATCTTTGTGACAGATACAGAATATGCCTGACTTGAAATCTATTTTCAAGACTCCTGATTCCAGTATGTTTTTCATAGATATATGTTTGTCCTCCAAAAGTTTGGCTATAAACATATCATGATAAGGACAAGGAGTAATGACTAGTTTCCATGGAATATAAGGCAGATCGGAAAGAAGAGGACATGGGGGTTATGGCTTTTGCATACACATCACAGAGGACAACAAAGGGTCAAGTTAGAACTTTTTAAAGATCCCAAAGTAAACTTAATTAAAAATGAATAAATGAAATTCAACATGGCTAGTACAGGCTGGAGAATCCACTTTCAGATCTATGACATCATTTAACTCTTGTGGGTGTCTCTGTTATGACTCTCTAGCCATGGGCATCTGATTTTTTTTTCATTTAAGTATATATGAAAAATACATTGAAGAATAATTCTATTGAATAATTTGTTTCAAAATATTTTTCCTGCAAAACAACCAAGTTACTCCTTTAAGCTTGGGTCACTGTTCTGTAGACACTTTTGGAGGGCAAAACCTTCCTGAGGAAAAGGTCCTCAGACTTTGATGAGCCAGACTAGCTCTGTCTTCGTTTCTATTTTAATGTTTTAAAACATTTTCCAAGAAATTTAGAAAAGTCATAAAAAACAAGGAAGGATGGAGTAAAATGTCAACTTTTGGCAGTAGATGAAATCTCTGGAGCAAAAGGTATATTAAATAGACTGATATGACTATTCTTGTGTGTTCATTTACATATTTTTATCTAAAATGTTAATAGATGATAAAATTAGATGATATTGTTTGATGTCATTTGATGATCCCTGCCTTGTTCTGTTGGTAATTGATGATTATGTTCCATGTTGGATTTTTTTTTTTAGTGTTTTAAGAAAGATCAATGTGAAGTAACATATTTTTTAACACTTACTGTTGATTTTCACATATGGTGAGGTAAGACTTTCCTTCCTGTAGATATGGTCCTCGGTACCAGTCAGTAGAAGAAAGGTAGTGAGAGCTGATCTTTTGTTTTGCCGAATAAATTCATATTTAGCCTTCCTCATCACAGAAATAAAGATTGGAGTTGTTCCCCTTACAGTTTTGAGAAGAATAGATGTTACACTAATTTTTTTTTATTTTCTCAATTAAATATTTGTTATTTATGAAGTAGTAGTACCATATTTTAGTTTCCATTGAAAACTGATTCTTCATGAAGAAAAATTTTATAAACATCGAGAGATGCTGTCTTGTTCCTTTGACATATTTTTCCAAGTTCTCACTGATAGCTGTGCTCAACATTATTTCTTTGGAGATTTTCTTTGTGTCAGAGAAGTATTATTTTTTGACACAGGTCAAGCCACCAGGAACTTTTCTTCCTTCTCTGTGATTGTGCGCTGTCAGTATCCTTGCTGCACTAGGGTGTCAGTGCATCACTGAATGATGAGCACGTGGCATTTATTAAGGCATATTTATTTCGTGAGAACTACTTTTAGAAACCATCTTTTATTGTTTAACTTTCCTTTCTTGTAATTCAGTCATCTCTTTATTGAAAACCTACAATGCACAGGGTCTAAGTAGACAGTAGAAGGAAGGAAACAGGTCCCTTGCCAATTATTGTTGTACTTTAGTAAGGAGAAACTCCCTGAGTAGTGAAGAGGTGCTGGTGTTAGAAAAACCTTTAGTTAAGAGGTTTTCCTATTGGCAAGTTTGCGTTGGACATTTTACAAGAACATCTTAGACAGAAGAAGTGCATGGATTGGAGCATACCTGTTAGAAATGTTACCTTTCGTAAGAAAGGCAAGTGTGTGAATCCATGTTGCCCTTGTGTACTGCAGTAGAGAACGCATAAAATGGAAACAGTCATATCCAGTGAAGCTAAGAATATGTTTTGGCCTTCTATTTTACTTCTATAGCACACACTGTCTGTTTGCCATACTCTAGAAAACCCTAAGTAAAGTGTTAAATGTGCAGATCAGGTATGGTAAGACATGGTCACCATCAAAGATTTTTGAGGAGAAAAATAATGTGATTAGTGGCATACTTAGGAAGACTCCTTTGACAAATCTCTGGAAGATGGATTAGAGTAGAGAGGGATTGAAAGATAAAAAATAAGTTGTTATTTGATTTAACGGTGTGGACTATTAATAACAGTGTATAGTACAACGACGACAGGAGTAATAAAAAGGGGAGTCTGCAGAAAATCACACACATAGACAAACAAAATTCTATAACACTGGCAACTTGTTTATTAGTAGCTGAATTCATTTTGTAACCAAAAGGGGAATACCACTGTGAATGCTAACTGAAATTCAGAGTTATGATAGTTTGGAATAAGGTGGCACTGTTAACCTAAAGGCCAAATGAAAATAATATTTCTGCTGTGAAGAGAGCAGTTCTCAAAGATGTAACAACTAAATGGGCTAGAAACTGGATGATGGAAACAATTGTCTAGAACCATCATCGCAGAAAGCCACCTGTGTGGGTCACAACTGCTGTCTGTCTTCTAGGGTGGAGCATACAGTGAGAAGAAGGAGAAAAACTGAATAAACACACAGATATACTGGATTATGATTACTGTGATTATCTACAGAATAAAGAGAAATGACAAGCTATGGTCCACCTCCACAGAATGAAAAACATCTTCCTCTTATCTCCAACCAATAATTCTGATCTTAGGCTGATTTTCTTTCAATAATGTTAAAGATTTGGGTTCTACAAATATGTCTAAGTGGACACTGTAAATAAATATTGACAATTTAAGGAACATGAAATATCAAGCATATATTGAGAAATTATCACAGCATTTTTTGAAATAATTTCTGAACTTCCCTTGTGATACATGTAGCCCAAGCTCTCTTCTGTAGCCCAGCTCTTCTCTGTATTCAGAGATCTCCTCTGTACACAGAGATCTCCTCTGTATTCAGAGATCTCCTCTGTATACAGAGATCTCCTCTGTACCCAGGGATCTTCTCTGTAGCCACAGCTCTCTTCTTGTCTTGCAACTGCTCACAAATTCTTCCCTCCTTTAGGTAGAGTCTGAGTTTTGCTCAATTTTTCTGAACTTTCTGTTCCCTGCTGCATAAAAAAAAGTGCTACCAGCAAATCATTTTTCTTTTTCCTGTGCTTCCCACCTGGGAGTCCAGCATTTATGAAATGGTGATTTTTCTGGTAAAACTTTGCTTATTCTTGTTGTATGACCTCAGAAAAAAATGACTCGATTTTCCCCATATTATTTTCTTCAACTATAAAATTGATATGGTAACAATAAAGCCAAATTATAGGGTTGCTTTAAGACTAAAATGAGTCATGCATCCAGAGCACTTAAGAAGAATACCTGGTGTACAATATGTGCTCATTATATCCTTCTAAGTTACCAAGTGTTCTGACCGGAACAAAGCATTGCATTTGTCTCAGAGTGATCTATGAGCTATCTATAGCTTCATGTACTAAATAGTTTCTTAATGAAACCCTTTTACCACTTGAGGCCCAACTTTTGATTGCTTTGTTTTTTGCCCATACAAAAAATAATTGATAGAAAACAGGTGCAAACAATAGAAAGACATGTACTTTGTTGTAAACATTCCTCTAGTTTTGTAAATGATAGGTACAGGATGAAGAGTAAATTGCATATATTCAAAATGAATATTATTCCACATCAGTATTATTGTCATTGTAGATAAGCAAATATAATTAAGATAATTTTTTTTCTTTGGACACATCAGTACTTACAATTGAAAGTGGGGCAGATATTTACTATTCAACACAGAAATTACAGTGAGATTTTTCAAGTTTGGTATAGTCGTAGGAGGAGATAGAAGGCTTGCTCCATTATCCCAAGTCTACCCATCCTAATGCTCATGCTTCTTTTGTGTTTTCCCAAGGCTATGATTAACCACTAACAAATGAGGGTGTGCTGTGATGTGCTGTTAGTAAATGGGCAATTCATCTTCTGAAGAACGTCACCTCTCAACTGATGGAATGCTATGTATCTATGTAAACCCTACTGTCATCTAAACTCGGCTCCATTCTACGGAAGGAAAAATGAGAAAAGAAATATGTTGTGCTAACATTAGGATCATTGTACCAGGAAAGCAGGAGACTTTTGCTGTTTGGGAAGATCTCTGAGTCATCCACGCGTATGCAATCCTGTTGTCCTCTAGCACGTCGCTGACACAGCAGAGAGCATAGCCTTTGGAAAGAAATGAATGACAATCACAGAAAACATTCAACCAAATTTTAAAACGCCAACTCTCTGGCTCTGAGACTGGGGCTATAGAGATGAAGGGCATGGGTAGTGATGGCAAACTAATTATTTAAGAGAAGAGAAATTATAATATGTGAGAGACACAAACTTAAGATAAGTCTTTTGTGAGAAGGATTACCAGCCATTACCCTTTTCAGAGATATATTTGACATGTCTAAGATTTTCTATGTCTTTTAGTCCCAAACCTTAAAAAAAATTGCATTGGTGAACACATACACACTGAGCTGCATGTTTCCACATCCCCTCAAACAGGGATATGTACACCTCCCACAGTGAGCTAGCTCGCTCTCTCTCTCTCTCTCTCTCTCTCTCTCTCTCTCTCTCTCTCACACACACACACACACACACACACACTGAGCTGTGCAGCTGTGCATCTTTTTATCTATCTTGCCTCCCTCACTCCGTCTCTCTTTCTTCCTTCTCTTCATCCATGGTTCCTTTCCATTGTCGTTCCTTGCCTCCTTCTTTCTCTCCTTCCATGATTCCCCCTCACTGTTCTCTATTTTGTCTTCTACTTTTCCTTCTCAAATTCACTTTGTAAACCACGCCTTCTTCATCAGTAGCCCTTCCCTCACAGTCAGCCCATAGCCATCAGCTCCTCCAAGAGTTTTACACCATCTGCTGCCCTCTTGTGGCTTTGGGTCCACCTCTTATGCCTCAAATCCAAGCCCTCAATAGCTTTCATTTGAAGTGATTTTTCCAGATGACACTTAGAACTAAGATGTAAGTTGCTTTCTTTAACAGATCTATATTAAATACTTATTTCCTAAAACCTCCTGTTCAAAAAATGTAAAAATCTATCATTTCAGCATTCCCTTTAAACTTCAGATTCTCATGTACAGGAAGTCCTGTCTTACAGGAATATTTAGATACCTCGATTTCCTCTTGTTGAGTATTGGAGAGATGGGCATTTTTATATTAGGCTTATACTTTTTATGTCATATTTCAATAGACAATGAAAAACATTATATATATAATGAGAAAACTGACAGTGACATGTTTTTGATCAAAGTTATTTCTTCGGATCTAATACAACACTTGGAAAAAATGCACAAATGCCTTCTTTTGGGTGAATGGGTGTAGCTTATTGATTTTGGAAACCAGTTTTTTGATATTTTAAGATTCATAATAAGTAGCCATGAGCCAATTCATCTCCAAAGTCTATGTACTTCATTTGATGGCCTTCTTTAATTATATGAATATTTCAACTTTACTATTCCTTGTAGGAGAATAAAATCAAAGCCCAAGCAAAGATAAAGATGTCCTTTTTTGAAGTTGACGTGAAGGTCCTTTATATTCCTCTTTGTACTGCCTTTTGTTTAAAGCTCCTCATTACCATTTTAAATTAGTAGCAGAGATATTAAACTTACACAATATAATGTTTTAATGAACACTAAAAAGAGCTAATGCAGAATAGTTAATAATGAGTTAGCTAATGCTAACTGAGACACTCTGAATGCTCAACAAATATGATCACCTTTTCTAAAAAGAACATTTATTCTTTATTTAGGCAGTTGTTTCAAGGTAGTATAGAGTAATTCAAATGTTTCTATTAATACGGTCCTTAACCAAAATACTTAAGAAGATTTGGGAAAAATAAATGGAGATTGAACGTTAAGGTCTGATACTGTGAGCAGGTCAATGGCTGGGGCATTCTGACACGGGACACCTAAGAGACAAGCCTATGGGAACACAAGCACAACACTGGAAATAAAAACTGCAGCCAATATTTTTATTTATTTCTTTTTTTTTCATTCAGCAGCTTGTGAAAAGTCAGGAATCAGATGAAATTTCTAATAGTTGTTAAATTGTTTCCAGCTCATTGCATTTGAAGTTCACAATGCTTGTTGCGTGTGCTCTCTAGAGAGTACTGAGAGGCCCTAAGGGTCCCAATCTACTCTAGCACCATAACCACATCATATTAAATGTCCTCAGTGTCTGAAAGTCAGGATAATGACCGTAGGGACGTAATCAGAACTAATGCAAATATTCTTGCTTGACAACTGGGAGGTTTCCTTAAGCCCAAATGAGTGATGCTAAATCACATTGATTAGGATTCTTTTTTAAAGAAGGAATGTTCTCTTTTCTTTTTATTGTTCCCTTTAATAGTCCTGTCTCTGCAAGAAGACAGTTCTGACAGTGTCTGGAAGAGTGACGATGTGTCCATCATGTATGTGCAGACATATATAAATGTGTAGATGATATAGATATAGATATAGATAGAGATAGAGATAGAGATAGAGATAGAGATAGAGATAGAGATAGAGATAGAGATAGATAGAGATAGAGAAATAGAATTTTTCTTTTGAAATATTTTTGCCTTGTTGAGACAACAAAAAGGCATCTTGGTGTTTTTGTTAAGCAGGGCAAAGTTTAACCTGAAAACATCATTTCTCCTTCATACTAGTTCAAATGCACACATGACCAAAGACTAAGTTTTATACATCACTTATAGAATTTTGTATCACCACATAGGAAAGGTGTTAGTTCTTACTGTCTTTCCTGGCTGTTTCAGAAGACAGAAAAGCAAGTGATCATAAACAATTACATGTGGAATGTACCATGGCGTATGCATCGTCTCAAAAGATAAGCAAGGTGGTGAATATTAAGAGTTGAAAGGAGGGGGGGCTGGAGAGATGGCTCAGAGGTTAAGAGCACTGACTGCTCTTCTGGAGGTCCTGAGTTCAATTCCCAGCAACCACATGGTGGCTCACAACCATCAGTAAGGAGATCTGGTGCCCTCTTCTGGCCTGCAGGCATGGAGGCTGAACACTGTACATAATAAATAAATCTTAAAGAAAAAAAAATTAGCCATAGAAGTTTAAAAAAAAAAAAGAGTTGAAAGGGGCCTGGATTATAAAATTAGAGGACTTTTACTGTGATTTATTGATTTGGTATGATTATTTGGAGGTAAGTTTTAATTTATAATATTGAAATGCAACTATTTCAAAATTTCAATGATAAAGTTTATGAACAAAAAACAATGTGTATTAATAAGAAATCCATTCAAGTAAAATAATGTATATATCTAAAGTTCAGTATACCTTAGAGATTAATGGTTAGATGACTTTTATTAAGCATACATTTATCAAATAATACTGTTGAGTAGCTTATATTGTTTCATATTAAAGTGATAATGTTTTTTATTTATGAATCATGGCTCATCAATGGAGAAATTTAATTGTTATTTTTGAGATCTCTAGAAGAGCATTAGTACAACCTTCCAGCTTTCCTCTCTCTACTTACTATCCTGGTTTCTCATTTCCCAGGCTGTCACATTGTCTTTTTTTTCCCCTCTTTTTCCAATCCTTAAAAATGTCTGTGTGCACAGGCCTGATGGATGCCTCATCCTGCAAAGAAACTCTCTGTGCTGATCGACAGCAGTATGCAGACCATATCCCTCTTCTAAAACCTTTAAACGTTTAAGCTAAAATTCAAGACTGCAGTACCTAGATTGCAGCACAAATTGGTATGACCAACCAGACCCAGGAACCATCCATCTTCATTCTTCCTGCCATCCTGGAAACTGAAACCTTTTGTAGCAAGAGGTAACTAAAATTCCAAAGTCGACTTGCAATAAAGGGAAGCAACAACTTTAAGATTGGACCGAAATATCTGACAGCTCTCTGAAACAAAATAAAAACAAAATGTACCCAGGTTTCAGTTACGCTCTATTTGGTTTCTTTTCTTGTTAAATGAGCACTGGCATATAACTCATTAGACACCTTGTGGGCAGCCTCACAAAACTGTGGGCAGTTCAATTTCAAGTGAGTAGGAGGTGTATAATTCTGGGTTTATGCTTCTTGATAAATCAGGCTTCGGCATATGAGATTTTTGCCATACACTTCAAATAATCTTATTTCCCTAGCTGCTGGCCTAAGTTTGAATTTAAACAGGAATATAAACAATACATGGGGGAAAGAAGTTTTTCAATAACAATTTCCATTAATAATGAAACCTTGTTGGCGGCAATAAGGTAGCTGAGAGAACTTGTTGCTGTGGCTCATTCCTTCTGTTTGGATGTGCAGAAGAAAACTGTATCCTTGTCTGAGGCTGAAATGAGAAGTCTACTCTCAGGTAACCCTGCTCTGTTTTATTTACCTTTGGAGATATGTAGAAAAGTTGGCAAGAGAAGTTGCCTTTTACTAGAAAAGGCTTTAATGTTTCTGTCTGTTTGCTGTCCACCCATTTCTGCCCAGGCTTAGCCCTTCTTTGCACAAATTGCCAAAGCTCAGGGATGGATGTCCCCGTTGCCCCTGAAAAAGCTGACATAAGCCTGTCCAATGGGAAGACAAGAGGTCAGAATGGCCGTAGACTTCCCTTTCATGGTGAAAAATATATGCCGTAGGCAAGAAGAAAACGACAAACTGCAAAAATTGGGAATGACATTTGAGAAGCCCTGCTTCTCCAAAGATAGCTATGTTACAGTGTTGCCACAGTTATAAAGTTGAGGCTCACAACCCAGAAACAGCAAGCAAACAATTCAAGAGAACAGACTGTCGCTTGCCAGCCACATTGCTACAGAATCCCACACAAATAATTCTCTTGGCACTAATAATGGTCCAGCATACCAAAGTTCTCATACACAGCTCTTCCTGTTTCTAGGAGATTTGCAGGATTCTATCCCCAACCTAAAGCTCCCAATCCACTCATTGACATGCAAATTTTCTACAGATGCTCTACCTTTGGCCTCCTTTGAAATCTTATGACTTGCTTTGAACAGAGAGGATAGAAATAGGGATTCTTCTGCCAAATGAAATCAGGGATTTCTGTCTGCCTATAGCATGCTGGAAGGCAGTCCTGTCTCTTGCCTGTGGCTCGGGTCTAGGGACATTTGTCACTGTTTTGACAATTTAGTAGCCTTTTACTGAAAGGTGGAACCTTTGTTAAATTGATTCTCATTTTTTTCTGTTCTGGTAAAGCATGCTGATTTTTCTTCTTTCTAATACTTTCGACTGCTTTTTTAAATAAAAAAAATCATACTTCCTTTAAGAATACAGGGCAGGGAACCCTGACTGCTCTTCAGACTGCAGAGGGAGGGGGAAAGGAGTGGGGGTGGAGGGGGAGAGGAGGGGGAGGAGGGGGAGGGAAATGGGAGGTAGGGAAGAGGCGTAAATTTTTTCAATAAAAAATGAAAATACATATTTTAACCTAACCCCTCAGAAACTATGCAGGGTCATGTTAAAGAGGTACAGATAACGGAAAAAAGCAAAAATACAGGTAGAAACAAAACCACACCTATTGAAAGTAGTAGTTAAATATAGTAATTTAATAATTCAATGCAAAAATCCATGATTATCATAATATTAAAGTTGTAAATAAGGCAATATAGTTATAAAACCTTATAATGTGTATTTAACATAAAAATACCTAACACTTAAATTAGGATTTTTGGTTTTGCCACTTCTGGAAGTCTTGAAATTTTTCTTTATCCTCTTCTGATCTCTATTTTGCTTTGCACAGTGTATTTATTATTCATACTGGGACACAGAGGCCCAGAAGAGTTTAGTTGTTGCTGCTGTTGACTGTTTCTTGATTGAACCGATTCAATCATGTGTTGGTACTGAAGAGAAAGGGATTAAATTGTCCACGGAAAGAGTAGTGAAAACATTTCAAAATATCAAACGCAGAGAGGAGAGCCAGTGAATTGCTAATTATTGGGCAGAATGGGTTACTTAGGTCTGAAGCCAGAGCAAGCTTCTATCCTATAATCAGAGGAGTAGCCTCTCTCTGTCACTGCCATGCGCTGCTTTGGGCAGTGATCTCGTATTGCACATTATACAAGAATAAAGCGGGACCTTCTATGTACTCTTTATCCAAATCTCTGTGTACTTCCAGTGCTCTAATGAACCATCCTGAGAGGAATTAAAAAAAAAAAAAAAACTACTCCCCATGAAATAGTCATTGTGGTGAAAAAAAAATTCTGACCATTCATAGTTGTACCATTTCCCATTGTTGCTATAACATTTAAATGGTATCATTAGTGATTCTTCAGAATACCATTAAGCCTGATCAAGTAAGATACATTTGAACAGAAGGAAGATGTTAAGGCCAGCGATATCCCTGATCATGTGTCTAATGGCATGATTATTTTCCTATGTCTTGAACCCCTTAATCAGAATAATGATGGCAGTAGATAAGATACGTGGTAAGTCTTTGGCATGTAGTTTAGGCAGAATTGTTATATGTAAGATTGAAAAATTTTATATATATATATATATATATATAATTTATATTTTGGAAAGAAGAAAATATTGTGCTTCCCACAAAGGAAGCAGTCAATCCTAATCACCTAGTAACCAGGGAGCTGGCTGATCACAGTGAGAATGGATGTTATCTTAGGGATTCTATTGTTATGAAAGGACACCCATGACCATGGAAACTCTTATAAAGAAAGACATTTAATTGGGTCTGGCTTGGGTTTCAGAGGTTTAGTTCATTATCATCAAGGTGTACATGACAGCATTCAAACAGACATTATGCTAGAGAAGGAGTTAAGAGTTCCAAATCTTAATAGTGAGCAGAAGTGAAAGAGACACTAGGCTGGCTTTCAGCATATGAGACCTCAAAGTCCACCCCTACTATCAGTGATACACTTTCTCCAACAAGGCCACACATACTCCAACAAGACCACACCTCCTAATAGTGCTGCTTCCTATGTGGCAAGCATTCAAAAACATGAGTCTATGGGAGCCATTCCTATTCAAACCACAAGTGTCATCAGAGAAACTATGCTGACTTTTACCTTTGGTTGTATGGGCTTTTATCATGGCCATAGACAGGTTGCCTTTTATGAGTTGAAGTCCATGTGTTTAAGCCTATGTATATTGTCTCTCCTTGTTGTGTTTATTCATGACTTCTGAGGACAAATAGAGGGTTGGATAGAGAACAAGGATGATGGACACACAGAGATATCACCCTGTGCCATTATTAAGATCCTCCTCTATTCACTGAGCTTCCCATGGAATACAAACATCACATACTTTGTGTTCTAAAAAGTCTGTTATTATATCATGATATCCAATTTTCTTTGTAACCAGTCTTCCAGTTATGCTTTCTGGAAATCACTGAATATCCAAATAACTCATTGGATGCAACTTGAAGCAGAATTGTGTGTTCAGCCATTTATTTTTATTATTTTGAGGTGAATAGCCAGATATGATGGAGATTTTATCACCAAAAGGAAGAAAATTCCGGAAATGAACTGTTTTGTTACAGCTTTCCTCTTTTAGTCTGTGACTTCCTATTACATAATACAATCTACAATCAAGAATCCTGCTTTTGTCCTTGGATCGACTGATTCAAGGGACTCACCATGATGTTACACAGTATGATGGGGAAGAGAAAGTAGTATGCCGCAAAGAACTCTGGCATTGGAGTTATTGCATCATCTAGCTCACTTCATGTCTTTATATCTTTCTTAGAGGTGATCTCAACCAGCACAGTCTTCATTATGATGCACATTTGAACTCAGATCCCATGTTCACTAAGTAGATCGTGCTTATGTATGTAGTCTCTTCTGAGACTCACTACGGGGCCAAAATCTGTTTTATAAAAGGAGAGAAGTTATCTGCAAACGATAACACCCAAGCCCTAAGGAATTCCACAGAAAAGCATTGAATTATGTCTCAAGAAAATACATAGGCTTAGGAAATTAGACTTTACTTTGGTGCAGTGGAGCCTGTCAGAAGTCTGGGAGGAGCATGTCAATCTTCTAACGACACTCCATGTGTCATCAGCTCTGCTGGATCATGTGATCCAAGTGGCAGAGCAATGTGTACAACAGGTGGACCTGACACAATGCCTCTTACTGTTGCAGGACTCACTCAAAATGAATAACTCAGGGGTTCCTCTGGAAGTAGGCCATG
This sequence comes from Alexandromys fortis, assembly GCF_014885135.2. Classification (NCBI taxonomy): domain Eukaryota; kingdom Metazoa; phylum Chordata; class Mammalia; order Rodentia; family Cricetidae; genus Alexandromys; species Alexandromys fortis. Next base: position 12,681,951 of record NW_026067913.1, on the reverse strand, counting down.
GTTATACACATATCCAGATGAAGAACAGATTCCAAAATCACAGAATTCCCTCAGGCATTGAGTTTTTCATAATTAGTAGATGGAACAAATGCAATGAGCCATTGTTCAGTTCAGAGCGGATGTGTCTATCTGCTTTATATTACTATATCCCTGGAAATTTCACTAAAGAAGCTTATTTACCATTCACAGACACACAAGTGTTTTTCTATTAGTTGGGATTTGTTAGTTTTTTCTTACTTAGTTTGATCAGAATAATACCATTACTGAAATGGATCACTACAATGCTTTAGGAATTCCTACAGCCAGTAGCCTTTAAGTGATCCACCCACTTGGGTGTGGCCTCTTATACTGTGTATGCCCGTGTAAAGCACATGTCAGGCCTCTCTTCCTGTGGCGTGATTTGGGTTCCTGTTCCCTGTTCATTCAGAGAACTGCAATCTGTGAGTCTACCTATAAAATAAATAACCCTCTATTATACTCAATTCGGAGCTAGTGTGGGATATATTTTAGCACCTGTTTTCACTATTATACATCAAAGTCCCTATGAACTAAACTATCAACTAAAATAAAAGATTGCTGAGGAAGATCTGCAGGTATCAAAGACTATTCAAAGACATTTTAATATAAAATCATTTGGTTTTGAATGCCAATAACTAATTATAACTAATTGATGCAACACTGTGATATAAAATTTGGAATTTTCTTCCAGGAAACAGAAGCGTTGGCAAAGACTTGAACCTCTTGTGGAGTGTTAGACTAAATTATTTTCAGAAATCTTTGACACAGCACATTGAAGGGAAAGGGACATTTGCTCATCTACCTATTAAGCCACAGGCCTTGGAATAATGTCCCTGCATTCTATAACAAAGGACAGAAGGTTTGATATGATTGAATTTTAAATGAAAGAGATCCTTCAAAAAGACAGACTATATAATGGAAAGCAGTTAGAGTTGAAAATAGGCTATAAAGATGAGGTGTTGGCTTCTGGAAACAGCATCTGGGATTGTTGATGCTTAGGATCTGTCCAAGGCTCTGCTTAGAGCCTGAAGAGCCAATGTGACTGCAAAAAATATTTGGTAGGATTTCTTTCTGAGGTAGAAAGACAAGCTTTACTTATAATTTGAATAATACTGATAATTATATAGAAAAATATCATTACGCACACACACAAATTCATAGGTACTTATTGAAATTCAGACTTTGTTCCAGGAGCCTAAAGGTACAATAAAAGATTAAAATCAGTCATTGTACATTAACAATTTAAGAAGTGATTAAAGAGGGGAAGGGCAATGATGGATCAGAAAGAGTTAAATGGGTATGTGTGGTGGTCCCCCATGCTGGATTACCTCTACATAAGTGGAGGAGCTCAGTCCTGCCCCAACTTGATGTGCCATGCTCAGTGCAAGCCCATGGGAAGTCCGCCCCTCCTGAATAGAGGTGGAGGAAGAGAAGATGGCAGGGCAGTAGAAGGCAAAGGGGAGGGGACAGGAGGGGAAGAGGAGGGGAAAATGAATGCTTAAATAAAATTAGAAGGAAAAAGTAATTAACAAAATATTAAAGAAGAATAAATATGAAAAAAAAACTGAAAGTAACTGTAATGAATTAGTGCCTTTAAAATAGGAGGAAATATGCTACTTGTCTGTGGGACTGAGGTGATAGTGGGAGAAAATAGAGTGACTGATTCTGAAAAAGGAAGAGGCCATGCAGATTAGCATTTGTGAAACTGTTGCAATGAATGGATCATAAGAGTCAAGCAAAGTGACAAGTCAGTACTAAGAGAAGTAGCAAAGACAAGCTTGTAGGTGCACTACAGAACTCTCATATAGTTTTTAAAACTTAATAAATTGGTGTTAACTGTATCATAATCTTTGATAGATAAACAGGTCTTAAATAGATAGATAGATAAGCAATGGACCATTTGCTTTGAAGATTTTTGATTAACTTTATTTTTTTTAATTTTATGATCTTAGATTTAAAATATAATCTTGTAAAAGAAAACAATGACTGATTTTATAATAGGAAAAGTAACATTATGCCTCTAAATATGCTAATTAGACACAATTGTCTACCAAGTGTAAGATAGAGACTGTACGTATCATTCACTGAGCAAACCCAGGATGGGAAATGAAGTTCACATGGTAGAGAAGATAATGAGACCTTGGTGTGAATGCTTCTGAAACAATAATATTTGGAGATGGATGTTCATTTTCAAAATATGACTAGAAGTTTAGCTTAAGACCATATTGAATTAGGTAGAAATTGATACCTCAAGAGTGTATGACTATATAAATATGTGAGTTTTAATTAGTTAAAAATGATCTGGTAGATAAGAGAATAGATTGGATAGTCAATATTATCTAAATAAAAGTAAGTATATTGACATCATGTTTATTTTTTCACCATTCCTCTCCCACTATTTTTACCTCTCCTCTTTCCCCTACTCTTTAGATTGTTTCTATTGCCAAGAATTTTTTACATAACAACACATATGTTATATAATATTTATTATTGAAAATGATGCTTTTCATGAAACAGAAAGTTCAAGTCTCTCACTAGAATATATATTTTTCCAAATATTATATGCATTCATGAATACATTGCTAGTGGCAAACTTTTCCATGGTGATAATTTTGCTTTTTACTTTGGTGTCCCAAGGACCAGGGCTTGACTATGACCTGACATGAGTGGTTATTAAGTTGATGCTCCTTATGTACTGCATGTACATTTATACTATGGTCTGAATGTAAAGGTACCACTCAAATTTCTATGTCAAAAGTAAACCCAAGGTGACTCCAGTGTGAGGAAGTGGAGCACAAGGAAGGTTGTCAGGTTCTAAGGAAGTAGGTATAATCATTGGGAATAGTGCTCATGAAATAGAGCCCCACAGAAAGCTGGCTGGCTCTCCCTCCATAGGCATCCACAGTGGAGGTCACTGTTCATGAAGAAGAGAACAGACTCTCATGCAATAACAAACTGGATTTAAACAAAACGTCCCGCTAACACTATGATAAATGAAATTATGTCATTTATATGGTGCATAATTTATTACAGTACCTTATAAAGAGGACAGAACATGATAATAAAAGTCCCTACTCCACAGACTAGTAGAAGTATGATCATGTATTATCTTTGAAGAGACATATATCATAAGAAAGGAAACATTTTCTATATTTCTTTAAAAAAATCACTCTCTCTAATAAATAAATTGATAATTAATATGAGGTAGCCATTAAAACGATGAAGTAATAAAATAGCATATGAGTCGAAGAGTATCTTGTAATTTATCAAAAACATGGAAATTTTAGCATGGTCTTTGTGGAAGGAGTTTATTTCTCTTTCAGTCTAATCTATCATTGAAAATTAATGCCAGAGAGATTCAGATCAAACCCAGTGATACACAGAGCCTTGGTGGAATAGACTTGTAGCTCACAACAGTCTGAAACAAAATAGGAGCCCCGGAGAGGCCAAAGAGAGCAACATTGCCAGCAATAAGGTGGATGACAGCAAATAGGCCCATAAAGCTACACACGTATTGTCTTTATCCTTTGTGATCACTGTGTTGGATTGACTTGAGTCTTCACTTCTGAGTTGCTGTTTAACTGATTCCAAGCTTTCTCTCAAGTCTAAGGTACATCTCTCAAAGTCATAAGAGTGGCGACTTCTTGGATGTTGTGGCTCCTGAAGCAACTGTTTTCATGCATGCCTGATATATCAACTGTACATAATGAGTAATGGTGACCTGTTAACTTAGCAAAATATGTTATAAAATACATTGAAGATGTTGTTTGGGAGAAGTACTTTGACAGTAGTTAAAGCTGGCAGTGAATACTATCCTATTGAAAAAAGATGTCGTTGTGATGGTAGGAAGTTGATATAAATAATCTACCCTTAAAATGAATTAAGACAGCACTCTATGGAGACATGTGTGATGCTGGTGCTTCTTCCACACAAATGTTAGATGTGGTCAATATATCCACTTTGATCAAGTAGGAATAATCACAACAATTTAAAAGAATGTGAATGTATTTGTTATTAAACAAGATATTTCTACGATTTTGATTGTGATGCACAATCATCCAATTTAGGGTCATATAATGCACAATATTCTGGGATCCACAGGTGGGTTTAATAAAATAAGAAGTTCTATTACAAATAATGATCTGTATTATTCTGACCATTGTAGAAATGCTGGGCCAAGAGTTAAAATGTAAAAAATCTTTGGATACAGGAGGCCTGATTTTTTTTTCCCCTCTCTTTATCAACTTCTGCGGCCTCTCACTCAAAGCATGTTTGTTTGTAAATAGTAGATGCTCCCAAATTTTAATAATTCTAAAAATAGGTTTAAGTAGAAATTTATTGTGTGTTTTGGAGGCAGAGTCATCAACCTGAACTTTTTTTGAGATTTGAAGTACTTTAAATGTTTTATCACTAGGTTTTATGCTGTATCACCTGTGAGTGTGTATATTTTCAATATTTTAATCTGATAAAATGATATTTTCAAAATATGATATGGTTTCATAGGCAATTTTGGTCATTTGAATGAGATATGTCCGTTCTAGACTCAGGGGTCAGAACACTGGGTCCACAGATAGTAGCAATATTTGTGGAGACTTAGGCAGTAACTCATTGCTGGAGGAAGTATGTCCTTAGAGATGGGCTTTGAGAGTCCAAAGCCACGTGCTACTTCCTGTTATCTCTCTCTGCTTCATGTTTGTAGCTGAAAATGTGATCTCTGAGCTTCTGTTTTAGCTGCCATGCCTGTCATGTCTCTCCACCATGATTGCTTTTTATCCAGCTGGAGCTGTATGCTAAAATTAACCCTTTCTTCCTTAAGCTGTTTTTCTTCTTTCTTTCTTGTTTTTATGAGAATTTTTAATACAATATTTTCTTATTTTACATAAATATTTCATTCACACTTTTTTTCTTCCACCCACTTCCCCACTCCCTCATCCACTCCTTAGAGAGGGAAGTCAACAAAGTCTCAATCTTCACTTTGAGGCATGACAAGACCCTACCCCCTATATCTAGGCTGAGTAAGATATCCCTTAAAAAAGAATGTGCTCCTAGATGCCAATTCAAACACTATGAATAAATCTTCGTCCCACTGCCAGTGGCCCTACAGATTGTTTCAGCCTCACAACTGGACTTAATTTGGTCTTATGCAGTTTTCCCCACTATCAGTCGAGAGTCAGTGAGCTCGAACTTGATTAGACCAGTTGTTTCTGTAGGTATCACCATCATGGGATTGACCCCTTTGCTCATATTATTGCTCCTCCCTCTCTTGTGCTGGTTTGAGTTAGCTTAGTCCAGTGCTTCACTGTAGATCTCTGTATGTGTCTGCTTCCTTCAGTTGCTGGTTGAAGGTTTTATGGTAACAATTAAGGTAGTCATCAATCTGATTACAGGAGAAGGCCAGTTTAGGTGTCCTTTGGGGGCAAAATGTAGGGTGGAAATAGAGGGATAGAGGAGAAGGAGAGGAAAACATGAGGGAATGGGATCCTCAAGAGTGGGAAAGGACAGTGAGGGAGAAAAAGGAAAGAGAATTCTTGATTTAAGGAGCCATTACAGGGCTACCGAGAATCATACATAGCACTAGGGAAATCCCCAGGAATCCACCAGAATGACCCCAGCTAAGACCCTAAACAACAGTGGAGAGGATACCAAAGTTGCTTTTCATTGTGACATCTCATTGTAATAACAGAAAAATAAGCAACAAACTGATAAAGCAGATTAATACAGTAAAGTAGCAAGGAGAACTAATACCTCAGTTGACATTCACTACAGATCCCTATCTTCGCTTGCTCCAGATAACTGCACAGATCAGTCAAGTACATTGAGCATGGCTAAGCAGGACCACTTTCACACATATCAAATCAGGAAAAGTGGGAAATATAGTAGATTTCCTGTATGAAGGTTATATCAGTCCCAGTCCGTTGCTGCAATTTTTTTCAGTGTTTTAAAGAATTTTCAGTGTATTAGTTCTCTGACCTTCAATGTAGCCTTCAATTTTAGCTTGGCTTTCCTGAATCAACCATGTTTTTTTTTTTTTTTTTACTATTTCTCAGAATGGGAAAATAATGCTAGTTTCATCTGTCTTATGATGCTTCACCTACGATTGCCATGGTGTTTTGTCAGATCAACCTACTGTTTCTTGATTGTTATTTCCATTGTCTTTCTAATTATTTAAAAAAAATAACTTGGGTCCTTGAAATATTTTTAAAACTCCATTGTTTCTGCTGTTGTTTTGTGACAGAAATTTTCTGGGGAGATGTAACACACATGTGTAAACAATCCAGGTTAGAGCTAATGACAGACCAAAGTATGAACACCAACAAGTGTCCAACTTCGTGAACATGAGTTTTTTTTTTTGTGTGTGTGTGCTTACTTTCAAAAGTAAAGGTGGAGCGTTACTTACAAGAGCCAATCAAATACAGCTGCATCATCAAAGCCTACCCTAGCATGAATGATATTTCACACAATCCAGCAAATTGGAGCAAAAGCACATCCAGCAGGTAGCTTGATGTATTGGAGACTGACCTTTCCAGGTGGATCACTTGGTGTGATGCTTTTCCAGAGAGCTCAGATGGGTTTTGCTTTTTCTAGGCAGTTCAGTAACTCTCTTCTTTTTCCCAGCAGCTGCCAAGCTCCTCTCTGCTTCTGTTGGTATTTCTGTTTCTTCCAGACAGCTTTGCTTGGCACAGGGTCTTTTCACAGCTTGGTTTGTCTGCACGTGATTCTTGGAAGTCTTTATTGTTTACTCATGAGGAGGAAGGAATGTAATGGATTTGGTCAGTTTCAGAGACTTCCTGATGCCTTTTTTAAGAAGCTTTCCTACTGGATAGAGGGTGCCATTCTCAGGAAACTGCTACACAACAAGTCGTGGGAAGTTAAGCATTAAGCTGCACATGGAATTATATTACTTGCTTATGCTTTAGATATAATAATTTATTTCCAAAGCTGAACTAATTTCTCTTATTGGTTATGTGCCAAGGTCCAGCATAGGCTGGGGTTCAGTTTCTGAGATGGGGAGGAGGCGCTGGGACAAGGAGGATATGTGAACACCAGATGAATTGCACTCAAGTGGCCCCAAATAGCTCAAGTCATCTTTATTTATACTTTAACGGAGTTTTATTTATTTATTTTTTTTATTTTCGGCCAGCTTACATGAACAACTGTATTCTTGGCTCCTAGTTTTGACTTTTAAGAAATACGTCATATTTTAAGAAATACATCGTAGTCATTATACAAGCTCCCATTGTCCCGCTTCATCCTTCCCCAAACTCTCTTTTTCACCCCTGTATAACCTTATTCTAGACACAGGGTTCATCATATTTTGCAGGATTAAGCAAATATCAAGACAGACACATGCTGTTCTTGGACCATTTGTGTCAGCTGGCAGCTATTTGCAGTTACAACATTCAAAAGTAATAGTATTTACACAACTCTTTAAGGAAAAGAATATTTAAACCCAAACAATTCTTTCATGTCTGTAATATATGTTTTTATGAAATTTCCTTTTCTACAAGAGGGTCCCCTGTCTCAATCTCGCTGTAAAAGGCAGACGTTGACAAAGTGCTGTTTTCCCATCTCACTATCTCATACTTCCATCAACATAAGCTCCTGTGTTGTGTTGTATTTACCTACTGGATTATATTAGATATTATCATTGATTCTATATGCCTGGTATCCAGGGAATTTCTGAGGCTTTTTCTGTATTCTCTCTCTCTCTCTCTCTCTCTCTCTCTCTCTCTCTCTCTCTCTCTCTCTCTCTACCTTACTCTCTTTTCTAGAATGGTGACATGTGGTTAATGTTCCAACTATTGTTTTCTCATATGAACTCTCTCTTTTGAGTCAGAAAAGTTTGCAAGATTAGTAATTGTAGTTAGTAATTTCAGATAAGAAATTTTAGAAATGTTATTTCCCCCCTACTGAATCTTAGTGGAAAACATTAGAATTTTCAGGGAAAATTACAGCTGTTGCATGCATGACTGACAAAGTGAAACTAAAACCACCCAAAGAATCAACTACGTAATGAGAGAGAAAAGAGCCTGCAAGCTGCATGCAGTGTACAAATTCCTCCACTGTCCAGTTGTCTACTATTCCTTGATGAGGTGAGAATCCGATTCTACATTAACCTTGCCCCAAGAAACCCATTGGACAGGTCGTCACATGCTAATCTGTGACTAGGCTGCACGGCTCCATGTACAATCTGCACGAGAAAACCTGCTTAGTTTTTCCTATCCTTCCTTAACAGATTTCCCTAAACCCTTGATCAGATACCTTTACAAAGGCCATTTACAGATCATGAGGCATGGTAGGGTTCTTTGGTCTTAAAAATGTTGCTTTTCAAAATTAATCATGCTCTTCCTGAATCATGCAAACTATGACTTGACTAGTAGAATGTGTTTCAGCTCCATTCACAATGCACCATATCTTCAGTGCCATGAGCTTTGCTCCCATCTGGGCTGTGCCTTAGCTCCCACGCCTTTAGGATTGCTCTGTTGGACTCTCCGGCTTTTTAAATCTTTGTATATATTATATTCAAGCTTAAACAAAGGCTAACTATCAAACTAATTATTTCGCTGGTTATGCATTTGACTGAAATTGTAGGTAGCATCCAAGGGTATCAGCATGGATGTGTGGATCCTAAGAATGAGAACTGTTGAATGGTGTTAGTACTCTGAAACAGAAAAGAAACCAGAGGAGAAGCAATGCAGCAGGCCTGGAGAAGATATCAGACACAATAAAAAAATCACAAACTGGCAAGATCTAGGCAAAAGTCTGCTTTGAACTTCAATGTGGTTTCTTCCCCAATAAGAGAAGCTTACATCAAAACTAGCAATGAGGGAATAAGTCTTTAATTTAGACTATGAAATACAGAAAAGCTCCAGCTAAAAATCTAGGAGGAAACTGTCCTTGTTTCGCCACCCAAAGCAGAGGTAAAACCCCATTGCTAAAGATACCACACATTTTTGATACCGGATACAATGCAATCAGGCTGAAACTGAGCTAGAAAATCCAATCTGTTGTCTATTGTGCACAGTGCTAAAAAGGTTATACAAGCTCCAAGGGGACAAACACCATGAATGGTATTTCACAACTGTGCGTCTATATTTTATAATATCAACCTTGTGAGTAAGTTATGCCCACTTGTTAAATAGTGACGCAGATGCTTAGTATATAGCCTAATACTTTCTAATTAGATCTGAGACCTGCTCCATTGTAAGGTATACATGCCTACTGTCATAAATCTGCTGGAAAGCTGATGCATAGGTAGGTCACAGACCCTAGAAGGAAATGTGTTCTGCTGTGTTGCTAGATGGGCATGTAGTTTAACTGTCTTCTAAATAATTTTGTTTATTCTCATAGAGTAGTGTTGCTCTCAGCCATGGTCAGAGCTTTTACTTGCTGTAGCAATAGCTGAGAATAAGTGAGTGTTACGTTCTCAGTCCTAGCGGGGACGTCTGTATTTCCCTCTCAAAAGTCCATAGGATGTTTCGTAAGAGAAAATGGCCCAATGTTTGTAAGAGCTATAGAATGGAGAGGAATGTTATCTAACACTGATCCTAGCTATGACATGACCATAAGAGTCATGAGCACAGAATAGTTGTGTCTTTCTGTATGATACACTGATACACAATAAAAAAAAAAAATGTGGTAGCAGGAGGAACTAGATGGGATAAGGAGAGGTCAACGGGAGTTTAAGAAGGATAAAAATGACGATTGGAGAGGAGAGGTAATTGTAGAGCACCACGCCTGTCTGCACTCTATGCGCTGCCATACAGCTCATGTGCAGGGCAAGGGGCTGGAGACTGAAACACACAAAGACACACAGACAGAGACACGGGTCATCCTTGATGCCAGAATGCCCCCTTTATTGTAGCCACGGGCAGCTTATATAGGGATCCTTAACTGATAGCCACGCCCCAGCCAAACCCACCGGAAACCACTCTCCTGCCATCAGGAACTCCTGAGGGCCTCGTGCTCAGAGCAGCTGCAGGCTGTCTCAGAGCAGAGGAAAACAAGTTGTTTACAAGAATTTCAGGATCTGGGGGTTCACAGCTTCCAACAGTTAGTATCATTAGAACACACAGCATACATGTTTGAAGCTGTCAAAAAAGCTGGTAAAACATAACAAAGTAAAACACACAAAACAGGGACTAAATGAAAACCAGCACATTGTATTCTAAGTTTACAGTGAAACTTCTAATTTATTTTTTTAAATTTAAATTGAATTTGGTTCTTAAGTCAACAAAACTTCTAAAGTGTCATTTCAGTGTATTAAATGTGCATTTTGATGCATGTGAACATCCATCTAATTATGCCCATCTCTTCAAACATTTACCTATATAAACTCTTTCTAAGTATTCCTTCTAGCTATTTGAAATGTACTATTCATTGCTGTTGTGTGCTATCAGTCCAGGGCAATGGCTCCCTGGAGTTATGTGATCTTTGTTTCTCTTCCTGTGATAAGTATATAATACTCACCGATAAAAACTACTCAGATCCTCCCCAGGTTACTCTCCTCAGATTCTGGTAGCCAGCCTTCTACACTTAGATTCCTTTATTCCACATGTACGTGACTGCCGTACCTGTCTCTGTTCACGCATCTCCACCCTGTTGTCAGAATGGACAGGATTTTATTCCGTTGTATATATGTACCACACTGCTTTCCTCCACTCGTCTACTGATACACATTTAGATCTTTCTGTTTCTTAGCTATTGAGAGTATGATAACCTATTTATGGCCGTGCAGATGCTTCCTGGAAATACTGACATTATTTCTAAACGAGGAATATGACCGCTAGGTCACAAAGCCATACAGATGTTGACTTCAACTTCACATAGTTCCTCATGGCAGATTGTGATATTTTCTCCCCTTAACTGCCTATCCTTCAAATTTGCTGTACTTTTTATTGATTCTGAATATTATTATGGAGTCTTGGAAATTTTCTGTGTATAAGGTCATGTCACCTGTAAATAGTAGCATTATGAATTCTATTCCACTTTGTTACCAGGAGATACAGAGGGAGAAAGACATGCTGGAGGACAGGTAAAGCCACAAGCCACATGACAATACATAGATTAATAGAAATTAGTTAATTTAAGTTGTAAGAGTGGGGGCTGGAGAGATGGACCAGTGGTTAGTAGCATTGCCTGCTCTTTCAAAGGTCCTGAGTTCAATTCCCAGCAACCACATGGTGGCTCACAACTATCTGTAATGAGGTCTGGTGCTCTCTTCTGGCCTGCAGACATACACACACATACAGAACACTGTATACATAATAAATAAATATTTTAAAAAAGACTTTAAAAAGTTGTAAGAGCTAGTTACTAATAAGCATGAGCTCTTGGTCAAGCATTTACAATTTATGTTAAGTTCCCATGTTGGTTATTTGGGAACTGAAAAGCAGGAGAGAAAAGACCACCTACATAGATATATCACTATGAAAAGAATAAAAAGAGACAAAGAAAAAGCATAAAAACATATTCAGTTGCAGAGACACACACATTCATTCACAAAAACATGCCATAAGACACAATTGGAAACTAAAAATATAAGCAAAAGACTTGTAAGATTAAAAGAAATCCCAGACAAAGCACTATGAGAAAAAGAAATAAAAAAGAACTTCCAAAAATACCATTGAATTCATTTTGTGTTAGACATGGGCCTGCATGTATACCCCGTAAGACTCCATTGGAGAACACTAATTTTTCCTTTGCCAGCAATTTTTCACTTTGAGATGGTTTCTGGGTTATATGTTGGGCTTGTGTCTATTTCCTCTCTCCGTGCTGGAATCCCATCTGTAGTAGGCCTGTGCTGGTCCTGTGCATGCTGCCACAGTCTCTATGAGTTCAAATGTTCCTCAACACAGTCATGTCTAGAAGGCCTTGTTTCCTTGGTGTCTTCCATCTCCACAGGCTATTATAAGTTTTCCCTTTCTGAGAGGTAGCTGAGTCCCGAAGGGAGAGATTTGATGGAGACATCCCATTTAGGGCTATTGTTATAAGGTCTTTCACATGCTGGCCATTGTTGGGTCTCTGTATTAGTTCCTACCTGCTATAGTATAAAGCTTCTCTCTGTGAGTCTCTGAATCATTTTCCAACTGCTACACAAAGAAGTTTCTCTACTGGTGGCTGAGAGGTGCACTAATCTGTGGGTGTAAACATCAGTACTTAAAGAGAAATGTAATACTACATCCATTTAGCAGAGTCAGAGTAGTGGGTTCTCTGAAGGACCTGTGACTTAATCAGCCATGGGTTCTTCTTCCAGGTAATGATACAAGCCATGAAGTTCATCTTGTTCATAGTCTTAAATCAGCTAAGAAAGTGATTGGTTACTCCCATAGTCTTTTGTTGCTATTGTACCAGTGAGTATATCTTTCTAGGTCAGTAATTCTCTTAGCTTGAAGAGTTTGCAGGCAGGTAAGACAGCTGATTTCTTCCCCGCTAGAGTTCATACCACCTAGCAGTACCATGAAAACTATCCAGTAAGAATGAAGCTTTTTGTTCAATGCCAGCTTGATCTTCCCATGTTCTATGACTTAAATGTGTGGTTTTTTAGGGGGAAAAGGTGGAATAATGGAACAGGAATGGTTAATTGGTGTGGAATATGGTAGGGCAGGAAAAGGAGGAATAACAGACAGGAGCAACAAACACTTAGGAGCGTTGAGCATCCATGACTGTAGATGCGACTTTAAGCATATACCTATATGGAAGAGTTTAAGTTGAGCCACTCTATAACTTTTATGGGGGCACTTCCTTGCCATGACATGTATTGGCTGCCTTTTGTGCATTTATTAGTCAATTGGTTCCTTAGATGCCCCCCCCCCGCAAAACAATACAAGTTGTTTTTCCTTGTTTTAGTTATCCACAGGAACTTGATGGTAAATGCTACCTATTTTATTTAAGAAATTTTTAGATACTTATGATTATAATATAATGACATAATTTCTCCCTTCCATTTCCCCCTTCAAACTCTCCCATACACCCCTCCTTTCTGTCTTTCAAATTCACATTTCTCATTGCTTTTAAACGTTACATGTATTTAAAACACACACGCACACTTAAATAGAAACTGCTTTATCCATTAGTGTTATTCTTAAGTACGTTTTCAGGGCTGACTGTTTGGTATTGGAAAACCAACTGGTGTGCTCTTTGCAGGAGAAGACGATTTCTCCGACTTGCAGCATGTCTTTGAATGGGCTTGTAGCCTTCCACTTTCACACGCCGTTGGTGCTGTCGTTTAGGTCATTCCTACCCGCACTTTCAGTATGCGTCATTTTACTCACAGGTGAAATGTTTTAGTATTCAACCTCTATCAAGGAAAACTTTTCTTTGTAACAGACAGAGGTCACTACATAAAATAACCACCAATCAAAATGAAGAGTTGTGGAGCAGGTCACAGCAGATACGTCTACAAAATACACCCACATAAGCTAAGGCTCAAGGAGCATTGTGGAAGTGGAGAATGGATTTTAAGAGTCAGAGCATCAGGGAGTTTGCTAGAAATGGTAGAAGCCACACGAATAAAGTCTCATGAAAATGACTGCCTACAAGTTACTTTTTCAAATCATGTCCTGTGGCAATAAATACTCCATAAAGAAAGGACACGTTGTGAACAGAACGGATTTGCTTGCCTTGTCTTGTTGACGCATTTGAGAGAGGGAATCACGGCAGGAGCTGTAGAGGTAATGGACAATGCAGGGAATGTCTGTGGCCTCAAGATTTTTCTCTGGATTTTTCTTTGCTCATTTGATAAATAAATGTAAGACAATATGAAGGTATCTCATTTACCTAAAATGGAGAATGAAAAGGAAAGAAACTGGAGAATTTAAAGAACCTTCAGAGAGTATGCGGTTCACTCTGAGTCATAAATTCTTTCTGTGAAATATATATCACTTGGAACCCTGAAGGATATTATTGTTGATTTTGGTATGAAGTCAGAAATAAATTCAAAATAACTGTGCACAAGTAATGACATCCCTTGAAGTATAACATGGAACTTGGTGATATTTTGATTTCTTATAGTTCTTATCAAGTTAGTATTCTGATGCTTTAATTTTCACGCTTTATTGAAGCTAACTTTACAAGCAATGCATTTTGCTAATGTTAATATGTTAAAATGATAAATTTTCCAAAAGTCTACAATTATCTCAAAATAAAGCAAAGTATATGTGTGAAAAAAACCCCTACCTTCCTACCTAAAAAGAAAAAGAACAAAAATAGGACAGCAAAATGGTTGAGAGGAAAAAAGTCCTTGCTGCCAAGACTGACAACCTGAGTTCGAACCCAGGGATTCACATGGCAGATCAGAGCCTGTGCCTCCAGAATGTTCTCTGACATTCACAAGCATGCTCTGTTGTGCACACATACATGCTCAGTGAATCAACAAATGTAGTAACATGTATTTTATAAAAGAAAATGAAAATTGCAGAGATACTTAAGGAGTTACAGCAGTGTCAGATAATTTGCTTAGAATATCTGAGACAGCTAGTGTATATTACTAAGTGAAAGAAACCATTTTGAAAAAAAACAATGTATTTTAATAGTATAATTTTATGATATTAGAATAGGTAAAATTGTGGAGACAGTAAAAGGATTGACAGTTGCCAGGAGGAATTGGGGAGGAGGGAAAAGTGGATGTAGTTCTAGGAACTATGAGGTCAGTGAGCTTGTTTTGTACTGTAATAGAAACCTTCTTATTCTTCTGCTCAATGCTGTGGAATGTTCAACAAAACAGTCGTTACTAGTGTCAACTGTGGACCTTCTTATCATGATGGTATCAACTCATCAGTTGTGAGAAATTAATCACAGCCATGCATGATGTTAATAATAAGAGAACCACCATGAAGGAAAATCGAATTGGAATTTTGGATTTGGGGGTCAGTTTTTTCTTGTCATCAAAATAACTCTAAAAACAAAACAATAATTTTAGTCAGAAAAAGTTTCCACCAGGGAGTTATTAGGAAATATTAACAGGAAACCATATGAGCACAGGAAATTTAAGGCTGCAGATATGAATTTCCAAAGAATTGATTATTCTATATAGGAATATTTTTACTTATGATGTGTGCCTTTTATATCACATGTCTTTATCACATCCAGCTTTGGGTCTGAGGGTCTGGTATCTTCATGTTGGAGTGGTCCGAGTCATAACCCTGTTTCTGGGCCTGGGCAGCTACAGGATTGGTACTCTCTCCGGTTCTCCCCTTCTAACCATCAGGGTGAACTCTCCAGCTTTGCTCCAACTAATTCACCCTTGCAGCAATGAGCAAGGGGTGGGTTCTCTTGCCTTCAGGCCCTCAGAGTCGGTGCTCCCACATCTAAGCCATGAGTGCCAACTCTGTTGCATTTCCCAGGCAAGTTACAGGAGCCACTCTCCTGAGTGCTGCAGCTGGTGATGGGTAGAGACATCCCTGAAGGACCTCAGGACCAGAACCTCTATCTGTTTCAGGCATTGATGAGCAAGAAGGGGAGTAGCTCTATTCTGCCCATGCTGCCCCATGTCAGATGAATAATAGAGACAGTCCTCCTTTGCTCATCACATCATCAGTGCTGGGTCACCCTCACCTCCAATCACCAGGAGAGCTCTGCAGTGATGCATAGGCAAGAAACAGGGCCTGCTTTCTGACTGCTGCAGCTGGTTAAGGGGAGGGTCAGCTCTCTCATCTGTTGTAGGCAGTAAGTGGCCAGTAGATAAAAGAATGCATATCTCCTCTATCCACACAGCTGAATGACAAAAGAGTAATGGGGACAACTTTCCTACACTTACAACTTTGGTGCTGGTTCACCCACACCTCTGCCTACAGACTTGGCTCTATTGTGTTACCCAGGTGAAGTACATAGCCTGCTCTCCCAAGTGTTGCAGCTGGAATGGGGCAGGGACAACTCTTCTACTGTTCTTGTGAACTCAATGCCAGTTCTCCCACCTTCCTCAGGCATTCATGTGTAGGAAGAGAAGGAAATTTTTTTTTTTTTTGATTTTTCGAGACAGGGTTTCTCCGTAGCTCTTTGGTTCCTATCCTGGAACTAGCTCTTCTAGACCAGGCTGGCCTCAAACTCACAGAGATCCACCTGCCTCTGCCTCCTGAGTGCAGGGAATAAAGGCGTGCTCCACCACTGCCCGGCGAGAAGGAAATCTTTTCCCTGTTGCCATAGACAGATTGATAATAGGAACAGTTCTTCTGAGCTCACAATTTCATGTCTGGCTCACCCACATATTTGCCAACAAGGTTGGCTCTACTGTGCTATCCTGGGTAGGTGCAGGGCCTGCTCTCCCAAGTGTTTCAGCTGGAGAGGGTCAAGGACACCTCTCCTATCTGCCTTAGGGTGGGGCAGGGGAGAGGTTAGGAATATTTTTAAACTAGCAAAATTGGAGTAACCTTATTTCTCTGCATTTGTATAGCCTGAAAATGCTAATTTGGAAACATTTATCTAAATAAAATTTATAAAACGATAGTTTCTCTATCATCTTGAACTTGGAAGGGATCAAGACCTCTCTTGTAAAATCTTGCAATCACATGTCATGGACTGAAGATTAATTATTTTTCTTTCTTTAACGGTACTTGAATAATTCTTTGAGACTTTTATACAGTGATATTTTAAAATAAAACTATGATCACAACATTTCCATCTTCTTCCCTTCAACCCCTTCCTTCTGTTTTCCCTCAACTCTTCTCACTGTCCCCTTGCTTCCTTTCAAATTCATCATCTCTTTCTTTGTTATTGATACACACACACACACACAACTTGCATAAGCCATTTACTATTACTATATGCATATAATTTCATGGCTTATCAGTTGATACTGGATAGCTAATCTAATTGGAAGCATATTTTTCCTGGTGTCTGTGTTTGTTAGCTGCCTCTCTTGAGGTAGGGCCATTAAGTTTTCTCATTCCATGTTTACATGATGATCAGTAGTTTATTTTTTCAGACCTTCTTAAGGCGGTCATATTGTTGAGGTATTGTGGGTTATGTTTCCCTGTCATCTCTAGGAGATTCAGTCTCATAGCAGCTTCCCTAGCCCTGGGTTTCTCACAGTCTTTCTGCCCCATCTTCCAGTATGTTCTCTGAGCATTCAGTGAAGGAGTTGTACTATAAGCCTCTTTACTGGATTCCATCAGCCCATGATCAGTTGTTTTATGGATTTTGGACCTACTGTAGCTTTCTGTAATAGTGTCTATCTGTTACAAAGAGGAGCTTCTTTGTTCAGAGGTGAGGACTATCTCGTCTGAGCATATGATATAGATAAGTATTTAGAATGCAGTTAGAAGTTATACTATTTCAGGAAAGTGGCAGTAGTAGGTTTTTCTACAAGATCCATGACTTCAGTAGCCACAGGAAGTGGGTAGGTTTCCAGTACCATGGAATCGTATTTATATAATTAGTATCACCCATCTAATTATTATCTTTAGGTTGCAAATAAACCTAATTTCTTCTGACACTTGCTTAGTGCCAATACAAGAGATGCATTGAGCATTGATGTATTGATGAAGATACAGATATACTGACATTATCTTACTAGCCTAGATAAGATGCAAATTACTTGTCCTGTGTGGTGCATCTTATGAATTATGATATCAGAGTTAACTGGGGCAGGTGAATTCTGGACAGATTCTTTTTTTTTAATATAATTTTTTATTGAAAAAAAAATTTCCGCCTACTCCCCGCCTCCCATTTCCCTCCCCGTCTCCCTTTTCCCCTCCTCCTCCCTCTCCTCTTCCCCTCCCCTCCCTCCTCTCCCCCTCCCTCTCCAGTCTGAAGGGCAGTCAGGGTTCCCTGCCCTGTGGAAAGTCCAAAGTCCTCCCCGCTCCATCC